>NC_134690.1:307901176-307903676 GCF_050947455.1 Rhinoderma darwinii | reverse complement strand
TGTGGCACTACCTACAGGGGGCTGTGTGGCACTGCCTACAAGGTGAAGGTGGGGGATTATGGCACTGTCTACACGGACAGGTACGGGGGCACTATCAACAGGGGGACACTATCTACAAGGGGGGGGTGGCTGTGTGTGGCAGTCGGGAGGTGGGCATTATACTGTATGGAGGCCACTAGGCGGACATATTATACAGTGTAGGGGCACTACAGGGAGCAATATACTGTGTGACACTTAGGGGGCATAATACTGTGTGGGCAGCATTAGGGGACAAAATACTGTGTTCTTGAATAATATATATTAAATATTATTATACTGTATGGGGGCACTAAAGGAGCATTCTACTGTGTGTGGGGCACTAAAGGGGCATTATACTATGTGGGGGCACTATATAGGGCATTACACTGTGTGGTGGCATTATACTTATTTATGGGGCATTTATGATGGGGTGGACCGCCGAAAGATAATTTCGCATGGGACATCATCTATCCTAAGGCCGACTCTATTCACGCTAATAGGATATACAGAAAGAGATTGTTATCAAGAGGCAACCCCTTTAATGGAAGACATAAAATTACAAATCTGCTCTATTTCTATTCATTTCTTCTCTTTTCTCTATTAAGTAAAAATTAAATAAACATAATAATAATCACAGGCACTCTACAATAGTTATGTGATTTAAGTAAATAATAACATGTCATTAATGTCATTTTGAAAAAATTAAAAAGAAAAGGTTCTATCGTACCACCCGCATGCTTGCCTGGTTAAAATATGGTCACTGTATGTGGTCTACTTTGTTACCAAGTCAACCTCAAGTGTTTGACTGATTCTGATTTAGGCTGGGTTCACACGTGGCGGAATTTCACTTGAATTCCGCTGCGGACACTCCGCAGCGTTAATCCGCAGCGGAGCCGTTTCTCCATTGACTTCCACTTCTATTTAGAAGTGTTCGTTTAGACGATGCGTAAAATTCCGCTGCGGAGCATAGGCTGCGGAGCGGAATTTGGTGTCCGCAGCATGCTCTGTCTGTTGTGGAGCAGTGGCGGACTGGTTGCGGACTCATGGCGGAATTTCTCCATTGACTTCAATGGAGATTCTAAATTCCGCAATGAAGTCCGCAGCTGTCATGCACATGTCATGTGTGCTGCGGATGCGTCTTGCTTTTTGGACATGACATTTCTTCATTCTGGCTGGACCTATGTATTTCTAGGTCTACAGCCAGACTGAGGAAGTCAATGGGGCTCCCGTAATTACGGGAGCGTTGCTAGGAGACGTCAGTAAATAGTCACTGTCCAGGGTGCTGAAAGAGTTAAGCGATCGGCAGTAACTGTTTCTGCACCCTGGACAGTGACTACCGATCCCAATATACAGCAACCTGTAAAAAAATTGAAGTTCATACTTACCGAGAACTCCCTGCTTCTGTCTCCAGTCCGGCTTCTCAGGATGACGTTTCAGTGTAAGTGACGGCTGCAGCCAATCACAGGCTGCAGCGGTCACATGGACTGACGCGTCATCCAGGGAGGTCGGGCTGGATGCCGAAAGAGGGACGCGTCACCAAGACAACGGCCGGTAAGTATGAAAGTCGTTTACTTTCACTAGGGAAAGTGCTGTCCCTTCTCTCTATCCTGCACTGATAATAGAGAGAAGGGAAGCACTTTTCCCGCAGTCCGCAGCAGCTAGTCCGCATCAATTTACTGCACATTTTGGGCAGATCCGCAGCCGTAATCCGCAACCCGGATTAGGTGCGGCATTGATGCGGACAGTTGCGGAGGAATTCCGCCACGTGGGGGCATGCCCTTAATGTAAATATATTTATGGGCCTACTATTATATTATTATTTGTGTTTCAGTTTGTACTGCATTTACATAATGTAGCTATTAGTATGTAGTACATGTTATTTATCATACTAAACTTTCTGAATTTGCATGGTGTTCATGTATAACAAAAAAAATATTCTTCTAATTTAATGCATTATATTATCATTGGTGTCATTATAATATACTACAAAATAAACTCAAGCAGGAATAGATTTTTTCCTTTTGGACAGTAGAAGCTTCATATTACTAAGATCTCTGTAAAGCACTATTTCTTTCATTGTTTAAGTATCGCCTAAAGAAGTCTGTTTGCTTTTGAGACAAATACTACATAAATTAGACATTATATTAGACTCATAAAAAAAATGATCACTAATTTACACAATTATTGCCTTTCCTATATTATCTTGGTCTCTAACACAGGAAATAGATTCCAGATGACAACTAGTGATGGTAGCCATTACAGCTTTGCTCAGCTGACAAACTCAGCATCGCTAATGTACGTACACGACCGTTCAAAAGTTTGGGGTCACCCAGACAATTTTGTGTTTTCCATGAAAACTCACGCTTATATTTATCAAATGAGTTGCAAAATGACTAGAAAATATAGTCAAGACATTGACAAGGTTAGAAATAATGATTTTTATTTGAAATAATAATTTTCTCCTTCAAACTTTGCTTTCGTC
>NC_134690.1:307728614-307901076 GCF_050947455.1 Rhinoderma darwinii | reverse complement strand
CTCCAGCTCTGGGCAAGCCCCTAATATCACTGTCCATATATGAACACTGACGTCAGTTGCTTCCCCAGAGTTCTGGAGCAGAGCCTATACTAGTGTTTCGCTCTTGGACACCAGCTCTGGGGTTGCCCCTGACATCACATTCCGGTCCAGGAGGATCCCCTGATGTCACTGTGTATAGACAGTAACATCAGGGACTCCTCCAGCAGAGGAATCCCTGGCCAAAGCATCGGCAACGCTCTGGCTGGGGATTCCATTCTTAGAGCGAGCCCCAATGGAGCGATATACTGGGGGTGTCTGTGGCACTATCTGCAAGGGCTGTGTGTGGCACTATCTATAGAAGGCACTGTGGCAGCATCTGCAGAGGGCCCTGTGGCAGCATCTGCAGAGGGCCCTGTGGCATCATCTTCAGAGGGCACTGTGGCATGATCTACAGAGGGAACTGTGGCAGCATCTATAGAGGGCACTGTGGCAGTATCTATAGAGGGCTCTGTAGCACGATCTAAAAGGGGCTGCCTAATCTTGACATTTGTGTGTCTGCCAACTGAGCCGCCGACTGCATTTAGCGACACTTAAACTCTAAAACAAAGACCCCATGCACACGAACGTAAAAACGCCCGTAATTACGGGCCCATAGACTTCTATTGGTCACAGGTACCTCCCCGTATGCTTACGGGAAGGTGCCCGTGCCGTTAAAAAATATAGAACATGTCCTATTTCAGGCCATAATTACGGCACGGGCAGGCCCATAGAAGTCTATGGAGCTCCCGTAATTACGGGTGACTACGTGTATGCACCTGTAATTATGGGAGCGTGGCTAGGCGACGTCAGGGGATGGTCACTGTCCAGGGTGCTGAAAGAGTTAACTGATCGGCAGTAACTCTTTCAGCACCCTGAACAGTGACTAACGATCACAATATAGATCAACCTGTAAAAAAAATAGAAGTTCATACTTACCCAGAACTCCCTGCTTCTTCCTCCAGTCCGGCCTCCCGGGATGATGTTTCAGCCCATGTGACTGATGCAGCCAATCACAGGCCACTCACAGGCTGCAGCGGTCACATGGACTGCCACGTCATCCAGGGAGGTCGGACTGGATGTCATGGAATGGACGAGTCAACAAAACAACGGCCAGGTAAGTATGAATTTCTTTTACTTTTTCTGTGGAAAGGGCTGACCCTTCTCTCTATCCTGATAGAGAGAAGGGCTGCCGATTACTGCAGTGCAATTTTGCAGAGAAAACGTGCCCGTAAATACGGGTGGAATACTGGTGACACCTGACCCGTATTTACGGGCACGGGTCCATAAATACTGGTGCAATACGGGTCGAACACGTCTGACCAAGGACCCGTATTTCCGCCAGTATTTACGGGAGGACAAAACTAAGTTCGTGTGCATGAGGCCTTAGATTGTTGAAATTAGCACGTGGAGAAATCTCGCAAATTTCTGTTAAGTTTAAACCTAGCGCTATTATTATAGTAATGTAGTATTCTTATAGTGGTGTAATATTATTAGAGTAATGTAGTATTATAGTAATGTAGTATTATTATAGCAAAGTAGTATTATCATAGCAATGTAGTATTATTACAGTAATGTAGTAATGTTATAGAAATGTAGTATTGTTATAGTAATGTGGTATTGTTACAGTAATGTAGTATTACAGCAATGTAGTATATAGTAGTGTAGTATTGTTACGATAATGTAGTATTATTATAGCAATGTAGTGTTATAGTAATGTAGTATTATTATAGTAATGTATAGTTATAGTAATGTAGCATTATTATAGTAATGTAGTATTGTTATAGTAATGTAGTATTATTATTATAATAGTAATGTTGTATTATTATAGTAATGTCATATTATTATACTGTAGTAATGTCGTATGTAGTATTATAGTATTGTTATAGTAATGTAGTATTGTTATAGTAATGTCGTATTATAGTAATGTCGTATTATTATAGTAATGTCGTATGTAGTATTATAGTATTGTTATAGTAATGTCGTATTGTTATAGTAATGTCTTATTATAGTAATGTAGTGTTGTTATAGTAATGTAGTATTGTTATAGTAGTTCAAATAAATAATCGATTAACAATAATTTTGTAATGTATCAAATTTGAAACTAATGCGGCCTGTCAACTTCACATTTTTTCTTTATGTAGCCCACTTACCCGGCCGAGTTTGAGACCCCTGGTTTAAATTTATAAAAGTAACTCGTTTGATCATAGTTTACTTGTAGTTGAAGGTATTATTTTTTTTTTTAAATGTAGTTAACTATCGTGCTTGTCTTATTTTTCTGCAGTCAGAGCGGGACTGTTAAACGCCAAAGAGCAGTTAAATTTGCTAGACCAGTGAAATCACTTCCATGTGATTTGGACTTTGCAGATAATTTTGTGTTTAAATGTATGTGCTACATTTTTTTAATTATGTTTTAAAGACATGGAACCCAGGCTAGAGCAGGATGAAGTGGGAGCTGCATATAATTGCACTTGCTCTCTGATTACCTAATGAGTTCGGGTCGTTTTTGTTTGTTTTTTCCAGAAAAGGAGTGAGAAAATAAGTAGTAGCTAATCTAATCACCACCCTGTGCTTAATTAGGCCGTTTATTTATAGCAAGTGTTGGATGTTTACCAGCATCTGGATCGCGTTATCAAAGAAGTCGCACCATATGCTCGCAACACACACACACACACACCCACACACACACACATACCCCTCGATAAAGTTTCTACATTTTACATGTGAGGTTTTGCACACTTTGATCAAATTGTGTGGGCCCACTTGCCATGTCAAAATGACCTTAGCTTTATTCTGCGCTAATTAAAGTGTCACCTTGGACAGTTGGGAGGAGCGCTTAAAAGCCTTTATTACAGCAACGCCAGAAAGTCATTGATGTAGACTCCGGACCTGCACCACGCGCCAAAAGACAGTAGGCGGTCAGGAAAGGGTTATGAGGAGTCTCCTAATACTTTTATCCATATAGTGTATGTGCTTGTAGGCTGTAATGAAAATGTATCATTACTGTTTGTAACCTGCCACAATATAGTTAACTCTGTAGTAGAGGCAATTAGCCCTTTGAAGTGGTGCAAAATTTTTCATGTATAGCAGAACCAAAAACTAGGGGGTTATCAGTTAAGAGAGCGTGTGAATTTTGACACACCAGCTTGCACAACATTCTAAATATTAGCAAAAGGACATCTGGTTATCTAAACTAAAGAGGCATATGGAGGTGAATTAGGGGATTATTAACTATTTATGTAAAGTATCTGCCAGGCACAGCTTCGGGGTTAACGCCCATAGGTAATCAGTCGGCACCTGAGTCTATGTCTCTGAGACTGACTCCAGCTTCCACCACTCAGGCTGGCAGGCTTAGGAGTGGGAGAAACTATCGCAGCCTGGCCAGACTCAGCTGGCTCCCGCCCTCTGTCTATTTATACCTGCCTTTCCTGTTCCTCCTTGCTTGTGATTCTTCTCATGTGGTTTCCTGGCCCAGCTACAGCTCCTGACTATTTGATCCTGCTCTATACTGACCCTGGCTTACTGACTACTCTCCTGCTCTGCGTTTGGTACCTCGTACACTCCTGGTTTGACTCGGCTCGTTCACCTCTCTTGTTGCTCACGGTGTTGCCGTGGGCAACTGCCCCATTTCCCTTAGCTTTGTGTACCCTTGTCTGTTTGTCTCGTGCACTTACTGAGCGTAGGGACCGCCGCCCAGTTGTACCCCGTCGCCGTTGCAAGTAGGCAGGGACAGAGTGGCGGGTAGATTAGGGCTCACTTGTCCGTTTCCCTACCCCTATTGTTACAATTTAACATGCCTCCCAACCATCGGAACAGTCTCAAATATCAGGCGCTGTCTTAGGCGTCTGGTTACATGTCCTGGTTCCAACTGCTTCTTCGTCCTCAGGACGCAAATACAGTTACAGTCCCTTCTTCACCATTTACTATGTAACACCAGCCGTGCGCGGCTTGACGCAGTGACATCACGTCTGTCTGTGCCGTGCCACACAACACAGACAGGATGATCTCCTCTGCTCATCGTCGGCAAGGTGAGTTTTTTTTTTTATTGTTTCTGTTCGTATAATGCCCCCATAGTGCATATACTGTGTGCGGTGCATTATATTGTGTAGGGGCAGTTTTGGGACATTGTGTGTAAGGCACATCATTCTGTGTGGGAGGCATTATATGCTGTGGGAGTATTATACTTCGTGGGGGGCACTATGTGGGCATTATACTTTGTGGGTGGCACTATGTGGGCATTGTGCTGTGGGTGGCACCATGGAGCTATTATACTTTGTGGGGCGGGACTATGTAGGCATTATATTGTGTGGGGTTCATTAGACTGTGGGGAGGAGCTTTGAGAGCACTATACTGTGAGGAGGCACTATGGGGGATTATACGATCTAGGAGGCACTATCGGCATTATTCTGTGTGTGGAACGGCACTTTAGGGCGTTTATATTGTACGCTAGGCAACTATGGGGCCATTACACTCTGGGAGCCATTATGAGGGCATTATACTTTGTACTGGGCAACTATGGGGGCATTGTACTGTGATTCTACTAATTTGTGTCAAGCCTTACTGTAATTTATCCCTTTTATTTATTAACTGTTTTGCATGTTTTTTATTTAGGTTTTTTTTTAATCCTTTTTTGTATGCACTGTACTTTATATTAAAGGGTAAAACTTTAATAAGTTTAGTTTGTCCTTGTATGCTCTAAAGAATACATAACCTTTCAGAATGTCAACCCTTTGACTGTTGCAGAGCAGTGGGTGTCTGTTTGGGTACCTGTCGGCCCACTTACTCGGTAGGTAATGGCAGCCAATTGTGTATTTGGGGTGTGTGGACTGTGTTGTGGTGTGATTTATGCTCAATTTGCAACCTTAGTGGAAGGCGAGATGGAAATAGATTAACCCCTTACAGTAACACCCACAGCACGTGCTTAAGCCCTTGGCGAAATGCCATGTACTATTACGTTGCTGTCGCCAAGAGGAAGTATGGAGCGCGCTCCATACTCAGCAAGTGACTGCTGTTTTATACAGCCGACACCTCACTCCAGCGGGCGGAATCAACGTTCACTTTGATTTGGCCCGTTTAACACCTTAAGATCCGCGGTCAATCCTGACCGCGGCATTTAAATTGTTAAGATCAGGGGGGCGCCCCCTCACACACGCCATTGTGCCCACCCACGGCACAATAGGCCTTTTACAATGGTTGTTATGGCAACCTGGGGGCCTAATATAGGCCTCCAGGTCTGCCATCTTTGTACTCCTTTAACACGTTAGTGACCGCCCCATAGCGTTTTTACGGCGGCCACTAACTGGCTTTATTCTGATGCATAGGCCTTTTTACGGCGCTGCATCAGAATAAATAAACAGAGCAGAGAGTCGTTAAATCTCCCTGCTCTCAGCTACCAGAGGTAGCTGAGGGCTGGGGTCATCCCTGCTCGAACGGGTGAGATCGATATCAGTATCCATCTCACCCGTTTAACCCCTCAGATGCAGCGCTCAATAGCGAGTGCCGCATCTGACTGGTTTTGGAGAGAGGGAGGTACCTCCCTCTCATCCCACTGACACCCGGCAATAAGATCGCCGAGTGTCTGTGTCTCCGATGGCAGCCGGGGGCCTAATAAAGGCCCCCAGGTCTGCCTGTAGTAAACGCATGCCTCTGGCATGACCTAGCAGATGCCAGTCCATTTTACACGGACAGGCATAATACACTGCAATACAGAAGTATTGCAGTGTATTATAAATGCGATCGGATGATCGTATAGTTAAGTCCCCTAGTGTGACTAGTAAAAAAGTTTAAAAAAGTTTAATAAAAAGTAAAAAAAAAAAACTTTTTGCCATTATAAACTGCTTTATTATTTAAAAAAAACAAAATAAACAAGTTACACATATTTCGTATTGCCGCGTCCGTAACAACCCCAACTATAAACTTATTACATCATTTACCCCGCACGGTGAACGTCGCAAAAAAATAAAATAAAAAAACATGCAAAAATTGCTGTTTTCTTTGAATCCAGCCTTAAACAAAAAAAATGTAATAAAAACTATAAGTCGTCCCGAAAAAAACAAAAAACCTCATACAACTGCATTGGCGAAAAAATAAAACAGTTATGGGTCTTCAAATATAGAGACGCAAAAACTAATTATTTTGAAAAAAAGTGTTTTCACTGTGTAAAAATAGTAAAACATACAAAATCTATATAAATTTGGTATCGCTGCAATCACAACAACCCGCTGAATAAAATTTATTGTGTTATTTATACCACACGGTAAACGGCATAAATTTAGGACGCAAAAAAAGTGTGGCGAAATTGCAGTTTTTTATCTATTCATCCCCAAAAAAAAAATAATAAAAGTTAATCAATAAATTCTATGTACTCCAAAATGGTGCTATTAAAAAATACAACTTGTCCTGCAAAAAACAAGAACTTATACAGCTATGTCGACGCAAAAATAAAAAAGTTATAGCTCTTTGAATGAGACGATGGAAAAACGTAAAAAATGGCTTGGCCATTAAGGTCTAAAATAGGCTGGTCATTAAGGGGTTAAAGGTTAAAGCTCTGCCTCTGTCAGGGCTTCAAAGGAGACTGTCCATATCACGATATACTGCAATACATTAGTATTGCAGTATATCATGCAAGTGATCCAACAATCGCTGTTTCAAGTCTCCTAGGAGGACTGGAAAAAAAAGTTAACATTTATGTAAAAAAAAAAAATAAAATTATTAAAACTTAGAAAAAAAACCTTTTCACATTTTTCCCCTAAAGTAATATTAAAAAAAAAAAAAATTTAAGATAACTGGTATCGCCGCGTCCGTAAAAGTCTGAACTATCACAATATAGCATTGTTTAACCAGCTCGGTGAGCACCGTAAAAAAAAAAAAATGATAAAACACGCAAATTGTTGTTTATTGGTCATCTTAGCTTTCCATAAAAAGTGATCAAAAAGTCACATATACCCCGAAATAGTATAGGTGAAAACTACAGCTCGGGGTGTTCTGACAGTGTTGTGGCAATGGAATGGCTCATGGTGGGTTTTTGGTATGCGTATCTTGAGGTCTTAGTGATTTTTCTTTTCCATGACTGTTAACATACATTCTTTGTAGTCATACTCCAGGCATTTGCTGTGGTGATTGATATTAGTACATTTATACTCATGATACATATTTTTTAATCTATGATATAGTATGCATAGTACTACCATTGTTTGCCCTGCCTTATATTCAACACTGTCTATTCTCTTTCTACTGTCTGTACATTGTTTTTATGGGTGGTAATTTTTAAAGTGTCTTGATCAACTGTGTTGTTTGTTTTCAATAAAGTCATTTTGTATTTTTCAAAGATACGTTTGATTTGGTCTTATTATAGCATATAGGGATAACTTTTTGGTGTTTCTATTGCATGGGGTCCCATATATGCAACTATACTCATTGATATATGACCTTGAATTTATAGGTATTCTTTTTTGGTTTAATAATTGAAAACTACAGCTCACCTTGCAAAAATTAAGCCCTCACATCGCTAAATTGATGGAAAAAATAAAAGGGATGGCTCTCAGAACATGGCGACTAGAGATGAGCGAACTTATGAAAAGTTTGGTTCGGCTGGTTCGCCGAATTTCATGAAAAAGTTCGATTCGGACCGAACTAGTTCTGACCGAACTTGTAATACAAGAAAGCCACTAAAAATCATATATAACACTGTTTAAAAGCCCTAGAAGCTCTGTATAACACTATTAGGTCACCCATGAGTGTATCCAAGTACTTTTGAGCTGTCTTTAAGGCAAAGTTAGTGTCAAAGTTACGCCAACATGTATGGCTATAGGAAAACGGATGGGACACGGTGATAACTAACAGAAACCACTGCACTTGTGCATGTTGCACGTTTAATGCATTGTTAAAAAAGGTACAAAAATTCACCATTTTTGGCGGCAGATGCCTGCCAGGGTTCATACATATAAGGTGGTAAAAGAAGAAGCAATGTGTAAAGGATCTGCCAGGCACAGCTTCGGGGTTAACTCCCATGGGTAATCAGTCTGCACCTGAATCTACGTCTCTGAGACTGACTCCATCTTCCACCACTCAGGATGGCAGGCTTAGGAGTGGGAGAGCTTATCGCAGCCTGGCCAGACGGAGCTAGCTCCCGCCCTCGGTCTATTTATACCTGCCTTTCCTGTTCCTCCTTGCTTGTGATTCTTTCCGTGTGGTTTCCTGGCGCAGCTACAGCTCCTAACTATTTGATCCTGCTCCATACTGACCCTGGCTTACTGACTACTCTCCTGCTCTGCGTTTGGTACCTCGTGCTCTCCTGGTTTGACTTGGCTCGTTCACCACTCTGGTTGCTCACGGTGTTGCCGTGGGCAACTGCCCCTTTCCCTTTGCTTTGTATTCCCTTGTCTGTTTGTCTCATGCACTTACTGAGCGAAGGGACCGCCGCCCAGTTGTACCCCGTCGCCTAGGGCGGGTCGTTGCAAGTAGGCAGGGACAGAGTGGCGGGTAGATTAGGGCTCACTCGTCTGTTTCCCTACCCCCATCATTACACAATGGCTTTTGACAAGCCCTCAAAAAATTTACCCCTTATGGTGGCAGATGCCTGCCGGGGGTTCATCCATACATGGATATAAAAGCAGCAAGCAATGGCTTTTGACAAGCCCTCCAAAAATGTACCCTTTTTATTGGCAGATGCCTGCCGGGGTTCATCCATACATGGATGTAAAAGCAACAAGCAATGGTTTTTGACAAGCCCTCCAAAAATTTACCCTTTTTATTGGGAGATGCCTGCCGGGGTTCAAACATACATGGATGTAAAAGCAACAACAAGCAATGGCTTTTCACAAGCCCTCCAAAAATTGACCCATTTTCTTGGCAGATGCGGCTTGCTCTCTGAGGAGAGAGGAGGTGCTTACTTTGGGTGTGGTGTTTTTTGCATACCTTCCCAGGGACTCTGCTCTGTTATCTGCCCAGGTATACCATACCGCATTTTATTTCCACTCTGCCGATTTTAGTTTAAATTAGCATTATACATAATTGGATTTTTCTTTTTTTGTACCTGTCATGTTTGAACTGTTCACAGTGATTACGTCATCTTGCACTTTAACCCTGTCTACATTGGCGGTTTTTTTCTCCCGCGTGGTGTATTTAAAGGGCTGTTGTTCAGACTACAATGTTTGTGGCCTGAGGAAGATGCCGGTGCGGCATTGAAACGCGTAGCCTATAATAAAGTTTCTATTCTAAACTACTACTGTATCCGTTCCTGAGTAGCAGCGCCGTATGGGGTCCCGTTTTTTCAAATAAATTATACATTTACATCGCCGTGATCCTTCAAGATTGACCGGCTGGGATCTCGGCAGCAGCACTCATCCAATATTTATCCACCTATTATACGCTCCTGACATTTTCACCTGTGGTAAGCCTCCATCTGTCAAACTAAGTTTGTTATTTCTTGGGCTTACTCACACTATGTGGCGCCGTGCTTTTCTCTCTCAATTCTCTATTCAGATCAGGTAAACCAGCTCCCACGGGAGTCTGCTACCTGCTATCGGAGGTTCCTGACCTATCATCAGAGCTCATCTCCACGGAGTTCTTTGGGTTAGGACCGTCCGGCACTGGCTGCCGCAACTCGATTGCTTTCGTTCACACCGGACTTTCAGCTTGCTTCTTTTACCACCGGATTTCAAGTGCGGGCCATCGGGCTTTTTGGATTTTCTTCACGATGTTGGACTTCACCGTTAACAGAGAACACTTGCGGGAACAACTTATTCTACAGTCGATTGGTGAGGTATTACCTCCGATGACACCTTCAATAGTGAGTACTGGATTCACTCCTGAACAGACCAAGTCGATGACGGATAATTTTCTTCTTTTGGAGGACACTCTAAAAAAGGAAGCTTTACAAAGCATTGACTGCCGTTTTTTGAAAATTTATATTGATGAGAACATTTCTCCTAGGGGTTTAAGAATTTTATTTAATAACCCTTATCCTTCTGATAGTTTATTTAACTCTGACTGGTACAATCATATTGAACAATGCAATAGAGGTTTCTTAGATAGACTTAGAACCAAGAGAGGGTCAATTGGGGGGTCACTCACTCCAATAATTAATGATTTGAAAGAGAAACTTATGTTTTTTTCTGAGCACCAAGATTTCTCTAAATTAGAGATTTCTACCAATAATCGATTAGTTCGATTTGAGAACGAACTAGTAGCAAAAAAAGCCAATAAATTGAAAAGAGACCGAGGCGATTATTCCCTTAATCAACTCGGGGATTGGAGAGTGGGGTCTAAACCATCAATCTCCCCACCCACTACAGTACTCAGGCAACCACTACTAACAAAAAATATTCCTCCTAACAGAGTTGCATTTACCACAGATGTACTTCAATATTCGTCTCCTACTTTTGTGAGGTCTTCTAGAAATAACCCGAAATATAGAAGTAATGAAATCCCACATTCAGGGATCAAAAATCCTCAACGTAATTTTAATATAACTGGTTCTACCACTTGCCCCAGCAATGCTAATGGTATCATCACTGAGAATAAGAATCCATCCACATGCTCTCGGTCTACTAGTTCTGGTGGCATTATGTGTCCATCCGATCACCGACTTTCAAACATACCCATTAACGCCTTCAAGTCCATAGATCTTGAGACGGAACTATTGCGTTACAATATAAAGACCGGTGTTTCTTCCCCTAAATGCCCCCCGTCTCCCCATCACAATGACTCAGTTTACACTCTAGATCAGGATAGTAATTCATCATTGATGCAATTGTCTGTGCATAATAATTCTAACGAACAATTTGACCTGTCAGTACATGATGTGGAGTCATCCCTCATTTCTGATGACTCATTTTGTGATGACCGACAGAATGTATCAATTCAAAAACCATTAGTAGTTCCCTCTGACCATCCCTCCATATGTATGGACAACACACTTTCCGCTGTTTCTTTTTTAGGGCTCCCGTCCCAATTAACTATGCCTCCAATAACCCCAACATTAAAAAGCAAGGACTGCTTGGTACCATACATTACGAGTCCCAAAATTCAGACAATAACCAGTTTTTTTCCTACCATTCAAAAAATTTCGACAAAAAGAAAATTAGAAGCAGACAAAGATATAGAGGAAAGAGGGGTGGAAGGAGCCGTAAATCTGTCACTAATCCACTTGCAGTCCAAAAAACAAAGGAACACACAGTGAAACTTTTTAATTTGTCCACCTACAAATTGAATATTTGGGAAACCAGTTTATTGGGCAAAGGGCTTTCCTTTTGCCCAGTAGCCCCTCCCGACACTTTTGAACTCTTCATGGACCTTAATAGGTTTGTCAGGAAGCTGACCTTATCCAGACATTTTTCCATGGCCGATGATTCCTCATTAGCTCCTCCTAAAAATGATTCAGTTGAAAGGATGCCTAGCCAATTGGCTCTAAGTGTGGATGTACATCCCAAATCCAATTTTTATCCAATACATCACCAAGGTCCGTTTCTGGAAATCTTCTCCACACTCGTTGGAAATCAATTTATCCAGTAAAGAGAGAAAAGCTATCAAATCCCTACGGAATAATAAGGAGATTGTGATCCGCTCCGCAGATAAAGGAGGGGGCATCGTTATACAGAACAGGTGTGATTATCTCAAGGAGACCTCCAGAATTTTATCAGACAGTTCATTTTATTTAAAATTGGAGGCTAATCCTCTTTCCTCATATATAGATGAATATAGAACCTTCATAGACGCAGCTTTTTCAGAGGGTTTACTGACCAAAAAAGAAAAAAATTTCCTTAATATGCCATGTCCTAGTTTACCATTTATATATCACTTACCAAAAATACATAAATGTATGAATAATCCTCCTGGCCGTCCTATCATTTCTGGCATTGGATCCCTTACCAGTAATTTGTCACACTATATAGATCTACATCTACAGCCTTTTGTATTACAACTACCCTCTTATTTGAGGGATTCCACTCAACTTATTAATGATTTACAAAATCTTTTGACTGTACCCCCCTTATCTAAAGTGTGTTTCTTAACAGCCGACGTCACAGCCCTATATAGCAATATTCCCCATGACAGAGGCCTTGAAGTGATTGAATCGGTCTTAGCTTCGAATCCCAAAATTCCAACTGCACAAATTCTGTTTTTAACGAACTGTGTGGAATACATCCTCAAACACAATGTGTTTAGCTTTGGAAACAATTTTTATAATCAAATAAAGGCCTGTGCCATGGGCTCCAGATTCGCTCCGGCATATGCCAACTTATATATGGGTGAGTTTGAGGATAAACACATTTTTAACGGCCATAATTTTAAGGAACAAATTTTACTCTACAGACGTTTTATAGACTATTTATTTATTGTATGGAAAGGTGAAGAAAAAGAAGCTACTGATTTCATGGAAAGATTAAATAGGAACGACTTTGGAATAACTTTCACCTATACTTTCTCCAGTACATGCATCGACTTTCTAGATTTAACCATTGATTATGATGACATTAACAGCAATTTTAATACCAGAACACACTTCAAAAACGTTGATGTTAATAGCTACATCGATTTTAGAAGTGCCCACTACCCCCCGTGGATTAAAAATGTACCCTTTGGCCAATTTAGGAGAGTGAGGAAGAATTGCTCGTCTGAAATAAATTTTTTAAGGGAATGTGAGGTTTTGGAAAGTAGATTTAAGGAGAAAAATTTCCCTAGACAACTTATTAAAGGTGCACGTTCTAAAGCAGCAGAATTGACCCAAAAGTCCTGTGTCAGCCAAACTAAAAATACAGAGGATACTACCGATTGCACTAATAAAAATGGAAAAACTAATACCAACAAGATTAAGTTTACAAATAATTTTATTACATCATATAATAGTGGACATAAATTGGTGAGATCTATTTTGTCCAAACATTGGCATATCTTGAGAAATTATCCTTTCCTCAAAAATTCTCTACCTGACAAACCAAATATCACCTTTAGACGGTCAGCTAATTTGAAGAATATATTGGCCCCTAGTCGTATTAACAATCTTAAACCTTCTATTCCCAGAGTTTTACCATTTTTGAATGGATCCTATAAGTGTAGCCAAGGACGTTGTCTGTGTTGTAATAATATCTCACACAAAAAACTGACCTTCTGTTCCAATACAACCAAAGAAATTTTCCCTATTAAGGCTTTCCTTAATTGTGGTAGTAATTTTGTAATTTACCTCCTTGAGTGTTCATGCCACTTACAGTACGTTGGGAGGACCATTCAATGTTTGAGAAGCCGAATCAACAAACATAGATATAACGTCCTCAAGGGGTTTTTAAAACAGTGTTTCGAGACACTGTGCTTCATCCCATAACTGCCAGTTTAATAGAATTATCATTACGCCTATTGAGCAAATTCCTTGTGACGTTCCCAACCGGTTCCAAAAACTCAAGCAACGAGAAAATTATTGGATATTTAAATTATTGACCCTACATCCAAACGGTTTGAATGACATTTCAGAAACCAATCTTGATTAATGCCCCTTTTTATCACAGTTACATTTGTGTGTTTTTTAGCATATAGGACCCAATTCTGACTTATATATGTATACTTAATACTTATATATTTTTTTGGGTAGAATCTGTAGTGAATTTTCCACATTTTACTACACAGGGTAATCACTGTTAATACTATCATGATCATCGTAAAGGATGAGTAATGGTTCTATTAGTATTGATATCCTTGGGTGTAATTTCCCTGATTATTTTGGGGTCTGGCTGCTACGGGTTTTTAGTATTTTTAATCATTTTCTCCTCCTGAATCCATTTTTTTATAAATTAGTTTTGATTGCAAATAATTGGTGAATTACCGCAAAATATCGCTGTTTTGATACAGCACAAACTTCTGTATTTTTTCTTGAGTTTTAAAACTTTTATCTTTAATCATATTTTAGATTGTCTAAAATAGCCCTCCCTTTCATCCAAATTAATTACTTGACACCTACATCTTTATATGATGGAATGTTCTTATTTTATTCCATAGGATAATTACTAGAAATAAAAATATAAATGACATTCAGATCAACTTAATTGGTTGATTGTTGTTTTTTCACTGAAATATACATTATTTTTATGGTTTCCACGTCCAGTTGAGTTCCCAGCTATATGGGTTCAATAGCAGTTTTTATGATTTTCACTTATTCAGTTTATTTTGTTTCAATTCGTTTTCATCCTAATTAAATGGTGAATTACCGCGAAGTATTGCAAGTACGATACATCGCTAAACTTCTGTATATTTTATTGTGTTTTAGCAACTGCTTAAATTCATCGATATGGATATTAATGTTTTATATGATTGTCTGCAATTTCCCCCCCCCCCCTTTTTCTTATGACAAGATCTCATACCGCATTTTATTTCCACTCTGCCGATTTTAGTTTAAATTAGCATTATACATAATTGGATTTTTCTTTTTTTGTACCTGTCATGTTTGAACTGTTCACAGTGATTACGTCATCTTGCACTTTAACCCTGTCTACATTGGCGGTTTTTTTCTCCCGCGTGGTGTATTTAAAGGGCTGTTGTTCAGACTACAATGTTTGTGGCCTGAGGAAGATGCCGGTGCGGCATTGAAACGCGTAGCCTATAATAAAGTTTCTATTCTAAACTACTACTGTATTCGTTCCTGAGTAGCAGCGCCGTATGGGGTCCCGTTTTTTCAAATAAATTATACATTTACATCGCGGTGATCCTTCAAGATTGACCGGCTGGGATCTCGGCAGCAGCACTCATCCAATATTTATCCACCTATTATACGCTCCTGACATTTTCACCTGTGGTAAGCCTCCATCTGTCAAACTAAGTTTGTTATTTCTTGGGCTTACTCACACTATGTGGCGCCATGCTTTTCTCTCTCAATTCTCTATTCAGGTATAGTACATCTGCCTGGGCTAGCAGAGTTCCCCGAGGGGGGCTCCATCTGGAGATGGAGTCCCGGGCCTCCACCCTCCGGAGCAAACCGGTGGGGGGTGGAGGGACATCCCAGTCGGCTGGGAAAGCTGAGCCAGCCCCAGGGGAGAGGAGGACATCGCGGGGCTGCAGCAATGTGGCCTCACCCCCCCAGGCGGCTGGGGCATCGCAGCATGCCGCCAGGAGAGCAGAGGCAACGGAGCAAGGAGAAGCAGGACCGGAACAACATGGCTGCAGGGACCTCGTGGAGTGGGGGTCACTGAGGCCGGGAGAGGCCACTACTTTTGGCTCCCGCCTGGTGTCCCACCTCGAGGAATATAAAGACCTGGGGAAGTCCCTGCAGCGGCTCCGAGGAGAAGTGACGGCGGCCCGGCAGAGAGCGGCAAAATCCTCCGGCAGCAGGTGGTCCAAATACTCGGCACAGGTCCGCTCCCTGCTGCGGGAGGTAAAGGAGGTGGAAGACAGGAGAGCCGTAATTCTGGAAGGGGGAGGAGCCTTCGCAGAGAAATTACGTAACGACGACAGGTTCCAGCAAATGGAAGGATTAAACCAAAAAGAAAATAAAGAAAGAAAAAACTGACAGCAAGCAAGGTCACAGCAAGCAGAGGAACTGCGGACGAGGAAAACCCTGGCAAGTCAGTACCGGTTCCTGTGCAGGAGGATTCGGGTCAGTCCGTTCCGGCGAGTTCTATCTTGCCAGGTGCAGCACAGCTGCCAGATTCGGGGAGCAGCTCCGTGTCCGAGGGGGAGCACCCCCCCGGTATGATGACCCAGATACGTGATCAGGAATCCCCAGTATCGCTGGAGGGGTTCAGCTTCGGCACGGAGCTGCCCCCGGAGGAAGGTGAGAGAAGTACAGCAGCAGAGCGGAGGAGACGGAAAAAGCTGAGGAGACAGATGGAAGAAAGAAGAGAGGTGAGACTTGTATATGTGCACGGGTCTCCCCTGCACTCCGGGCCAGAAGAGATTCTGGTCCGACGTGCAGGACCCGCAAACCCCCCAGCCCCGGCTTCTGCAGTGGAGTCGGGCCGGGAAAGCGGGGAGATAGCATTGATGGCGGGCAAGATGGCGCCGGAAGCCGCTCACTGTGAAGTGGGCGACGCTGGCTGTCAGAGCGCTGCAGGGGGCGTGGCCCCAGTCCCGGCTGACGGCGAGCCCCGGAGACCGGTGTGCGGTGTGAGCCGCATACCGGAGGAGGGGGCGGACCGGAAGTCGGGAGCAACGCTGTCCCGCGGGTCGGGTGCCTGCAACCATGCCGGTCCGGTCGAATCGGGACCGGCCAGTGTGATAGGCCAGCGGGCTCCCGACGCCTCGGACAAGGGCGTAGCCAAAGCCTCTGCTGGAGGCGGAGCCGGCCACTTCAGAGTGGAGGAGGGGAGAGGCCTGGCAGGTAAACACGCGGAGCGGCCGCTGCTGTGCAGCCTGGCAGGTTAAAGGGGCGAAGCCGGACACTCCAGAGCGGAGGAGGGGAGTTGCCCGGCTGGCATATGCACAGAGCGGCCGCTGCAAAGCAGCTCATCATGCGAAATGCTTATAGAAGCAGAAAGCAACATGATAAAGAATAGAGAAGCCAATAATACAGTGAATACAGTAAATACAGTGGTAAAAAAAAATATGAATAAAAATGCAAATGTGAATAAAAATGTTAATGTAAATGCTAATGTAAATATAAATGAAGAAGTGCCTCTCCCTGCCCTGGCAAGTGACATGGACACCAATGATGCGGAGGGTTGCGTGGAGATGCCGCTTATGTCATCTGGCGGCCCCTCCATAGTTGCGCCTGATGATGCAGAGGTGGGGGTGGGGGTCAGGGCAGGGAAGGGAAGGCTAAGGAAAAACGTAACAATGTGGAACCTGGCTTGGCCAAAAGGGTGTTAGGATCACGGGAGGATGTTTCAGCCGGAAGTGTGGGGGGACCTGGCGCTCCCCTTCCCAGCGCCCCAAGCAGGACTTATGCTGTGGTAGTGGGGGGGGACCGCCGGCCCGCCCACCCTCGTCCTCGGGCCCTGGGGAGGGTCACTTGCAACAGCGCTTCCTGCAGGCCTTAACGGAGGGGAAGCAGTCCCTAACCATAGAGGGTGTGCAGAGGGATCTATCCTTCTGGATAGAAAGGTACGGGTTAGAGGCCTTCCGGGAGAAAAGAGGACATCAGTGGTCGCTCCCGACAACCGGGCAGGCTGTGGTCAGGAGGAATGTGGTCCGTCTCCAGGGTCGTGGCAATGAAATCTGTCCCCCCAGAAAAACGGTGGTGGAGCTGCTGCTGGGGATGGGCTTCAGGGCGCGTGACATCTTCGCCCTGATACATCCTCATGGCTCAGCTGAGTTCGACATCAGCTTTGTTCAACCAGGAGGCCTAGAGGTCTTCTGGGGGAATTATGAGCTGTTGAAGGACGAGCCCGGCTGGCGGGATTTTGCTGCACAAGCAATATCCCGTCAGAATGGTCTCAAGAAGGTGACCGTTCTCACCCGTAACGAGTCACTTTCTTGCGTTGACATCATGACCTGGCTAAGTCGGTATGGGGAAGTAGCGGAGATGCCCAGTAAGAACCTGGACGAGTTTGGCATCTGGTCGGGGGCCTGGACGTTTATGGTGAAACTTAAACGTCTGGGGCAAACTGTGTACCACATCCCATCCTCTGCTTTCCTTGGGAGGGATCGTATCCTGGTTTTCTACCAGGGGCAACTGAGGCTGTGTCACCGGTGCGGCGACCCCTCGCATTTGAGTGCAGCTTGCACAGTACAGAAGTGCGCTCATTGTGGGGGGATAGGTCATCTAGCTGCATCGTGTGACCAGATTAGGTGTCACCTGTGTGGTGACTTAGGTCACCCATTCAGTAGGTGTCCCCGCTCCGTGGTCAATGCCGTCGCCAAGCCTGCAGGAGGAGAGCGTGGGGTGGCTCCTGTGGGTGGGGAGGCGTGCAGAGAGGGCGGAGCAAAAGGGCAAGTGAAGACATCAAGGAAAGGGCTCCAGCCTTCCTACCATCGAAGGCTAGAGAAGAGGCAAAAGGAGAGGGAGCTGAGGGAAACCCAGGCAACTGGGCGGACCTCTGGCCTGAACCCGGAGCCTGCCCTGGAGATGGATGCCCTTGGGGACGCTGAATTGGATGAGGAGGTCAGGAGGATCAAGAGGGAGCAAGTGGCTGAGGACTCTCAATCCTCCCAATATGAAAGTGTTGGTGAGGAAGAGAGGGTACAGCCTAAAAAAACACCTGGGACACAGGGCAAGATCCTGAGCGGGCCAAAGTCATCTGGCCAAGCCCCGGCCACGGAAGGCAACATCTGCACCCCTCTGGTGCTCTCCCCCAACCGCTACCAAGTCCTCATGGATTTTCCAGCTCTTCAGCAAAGTGAAGAGGAGGGTGAGGTAGGGGTCTCAGAGGGCGCTGGACCCCTTCCCCCGAGAGGTACAAAGGCCTCTGGGGCAGGGGTCAACCTGGGGCAGGGGGACAGGATGGGAGTGTGTGAGGGTGGGAGGTCCGCCAGGAGGGAATGGACTCCACCACCTCAAAAAAAACGTGTCAAGAAAGAAAGAGAGTCTGGGGGGTCCTCCTCAGACCATGACAGGGGTGGGAAGAAGAAAGCCATCTAATTTTATCATCCAGGATGGCGGTACCCACACCGTTGACGCTGGCTTCCATTAATGTCGCCAGCATTAAGTCAGATATGGCTAAATTTGCGGCCTTTGATTTTCTCAGCCGAGTTGAAGCTGACATTTTGTTTTTGCAGGAGACCAGGCTGTCACTTTTGGCAGACATCGTAAAAGCCAGGAGGGATTGGCGACGCGGGCCCTCCTACTGGTCTCTTGCGGCCGAGCCATATAGCGGTGTGGTGGTTCTTTTCACCGCACCGGTAAAATGCAGACGGATGATAGAATTAGAAATGGGGAGGTGCCTGATTTTAGATGTTCTCATAAAGGGACAAGAATTGTGATTTAATCAACATCTATGGTCCCCAAACTAAGTGGGACCGAAAAAATATCTTCATGAGGATTAAGCCTTTCCTTTTTTCTAGTCGACGGGTCATCTTTGGAGGGGATTTTAACACTGTCGTTAGACCCCGCGACAGAGGAGGTTCCATAGACAGACTGGCCTATGATAGTGTAGCCTTAAATAGCATAGCTGGCGAAGCTCGCCTGGTGGATATCCACATCAGGCATACCCCAGGTCACCCCGGGTTCACCTATCAAAGAGGAAGCTGTAGGTCTAGGATAGATAGTTTTTTTTGAAGGAGGAAGACATCTCTTCACCAGTGTCCGTTGTTGAGGTGGAATTCTCCGACCACTGTATGATTTTGTTTTCTCTGAACATTGCAGAATCCCTTCGGATGGGTCGAGGTATATGGAGGCTGAATTCCACTCTCCTGGAAGAAGCGGAAATAAGACAGGCCTTAGAAGATTTTCTCCAGGACCAGGTACCTTTGTTGGATCTAGGTGGCACTAAGTCTGAGTGGTGGGAGTTGTTTAAATATCGGGTAGCAGGATTTTTCCGCCAGCTTTCAGGCCTCAGGTCCATGACCAGGTACCGCCTGTATCAGGAACTGAGGAGGAAACTCGAACGTCTGGTCTTGGATGAAGGTAGTCAGGAGGAGATCTCCGGGGTGAAAGCGCTGCTCAAAAGGTGTCAGTATGATAGGCACGCATCTTTGGTTCTTGAGAGGGATTTCGGGAGGTACCGCTCGCCCGACCCCTACAGGAACTGTAAGATGTCAGTGAGTCGTAAAATAGTGACAGGACTAATAGACAGTACAGGGTCCCTGAGGAGATCCAAGTCAGGGATCCTGGAGGTCGTTAGATCCTTCTACTCTCACCTTTTGGGTAGGCAGGATCCAGACCGAGAGGAGATGTCGACTTTCCTGGCTGAAACTATCCCTGAGCCAGGAGAGGAATCCTCCCTTAATGTCTTGATAGATCCAATCAAAGAAGAGGAAGTAATGCTGGTGATTGACGGACTAGGTCTGAAAAAATCGCCAGGGCCGGATGGCTTAACATCCGAGTTCTACAAGACCTTTAAAGGAACCCTAGTTCCCCTATTGACATCTGTATTTAATGAGTGTCTATCCTCGGGCACTCTGCCGAGGTCAATGAGGAGGTCAGCTTTGATTGTTCTATCAAAAGGTAAGGATTCGACTTGTATTGAGAATTGGCGTCCCATAGCGCTCCTCAATACGGATAGAAAGGTTCTCGCAAAGGTGCTGTTTAATCGGTTGGTGAAATTTGCACCCCGGCTTCTTTCGCCGGTCCAGCATTCTTCCGTTCCAGGCCGCAGCACTTTTAGTGCTGTCCTCAGTGTTAGAGAGGCAGTGGAGCGGGGAAATTCTGGCCAGTGGAAGGGGTACGTTCTGTCCTTGGACCAGGCCAAAGCGTTTGACCGAGTGAATCACGAGTATCTATGGTCGGTCCTTCTGAGGTATGGTCTGCCGGGAGGGTTTGTCAATTGGCTCCAGACCTTATACGCTGGGGCAGAGACTTTCGCGCTGGTTAACGGTTGGGTTGGAACCCCCTTTGAGGTTGGGTCTGGTGTCCGCCAGGGCTGTCCTTTGAGTCCCCTGCTATATGTGTTTGCGATTGACCCTTTTTTAAGAAGGGTTGACCGTGGACCGTTGGCGGGGATCGGGGTCGGCTTGGAAGGGCCGGAAGCCACTCAGAGGGTGGTTGCATACGCGGATGACGTCTCCATTTTCGTCTCCTCGCAAGGGGAGGCGGAGTGGGTAATGTCAGAAGTGGAATGTTACTCACGGGCATCTGGGTCCAGGGTTAACCGTGACAAGTGCGTAAGTCTCTGGCTGGGAGGAGGAGATCCTAGTTTTGGTCTCCTGGGCACCCTTCCAGAACCTCAGGGGTCTGCAAAGATCTTAGGAGTGGAATTTGGCCCGGGTGATTATCCCAAGAAAAACTGGGATGACAGGCTAAAGTTAGTTGCCCAGAAGGTCGGCCAATGGAAGGGTTGGTCCTTAACCCTTAGAGAAAGGGTTCACTTGGCCAAAGCTTACCTGGTGCCCATGTTGCTATACCTCGGCAGTGTGTGCATCTTGCCAGAACCTCTCTGGGCTCGGGTCTATAGCCTGTTCTTCCAACTGTTATGGGGGAACAGGCTCAGCCTAATTAAGAGAGAAGTTACGTATCTACCAAGGAAACTAGGAGGGTTAGGTATGGTTAACCCAGTGGTGTTCCTAGTGAACACCTTTGTTAAGATTAATATGGCAAACCTCTGGCAAGAGAGGGCTCCTTGGTGGATTCTCTCCTACAGGGAGTGGTTTAAGCCCTTCTTCCAGGAATGGGAGAGAGGAGGCCAAGTGAAAGACCTGCGTACACCCCATGGACATCTCCCGGCTTATGCCGCCGTGGTCTTGAAGATGGTACGCCGGTGGGGTCTGGAGGTGTGGGAGATCAGGACCATGCCGAGGAAATTCCTCGACAGAAGGGTTCTGATGACCCACTTCCGGAAGCCCCTGGCTCTCAAAGACTGCCCAAGTAGTGACCTCGGGGAGGGATTAAAACTTTTAAATTCAGTGAGGATTCCCCAGAAGTTTTGGGATCTGGCTTGGCGCTGCTTCCACGGGAGACTGTACGTAAAGGGCAATTTGAAGTACAGAAACACTGACGACAGAGGATGTCCTCGGGAGGAGTGTAGCGATACACTAGAGAGTATGGAGCATTTCCTGCTTCATTGCTCCTTTAATGCAGAGGTGTACAAAAGGGTGGGTGCCTCCATCGGCTGGCTCGGCTTAGCCAACCTCTCCTACGCCGGGTGGGCTTATGGGATGTTCAGAGACCTAGGTGGTAGGGACCGTAACACTTATTTTTTAGTTAGCATAGTGGTTAGGCACTTTACCTGGAACGCACGGTGTTTAGTAACTACGCAGAGCAAAATCCTTCTGGTGGAAGAAGTTGTAGGGAACATCATCGGTGGCCTGGTGAAGGTACGTTCTTTGGAGGTTGATAGACTGGGAGCATCCAAAGCCTCTCGCCTATGGAGGGGCTTTTCTTTTGGGGTGCCTTAGGGTATTGACCTTCAGGGGGGGGGCTCATCTGGCTCATCTGGGGGGGTCCGCCCTCGCTTAGGCACTAAAAAATTAAGCGATAGGGAAAACAATAGGGAAAGGAGGGCGAGTTTAGGGCTAGATCAAGCAAAGGGTAAGAGAAGGGACAGCTTTAGGGGAAAGCGATAGGGGAAGCGATAGGGAAGGTGTCTGCGTGGGTGGATCCTATCCCCGGGGGGGTTGGGTGGGTCTCTTTCTCCTCTTTCTGGTGGTAGGCTGGGATTGTGCACGGCAGAGTTTTTTGTTTTCAGTACATAAAGGCAGTATAAAGGCTTACAGGAACCGAACTTGGTGCTTTCGGGTTGTGTTTTTTTTTTTTTTGTTGTTATGTATATGCGAGGGAGAGTGACAGGGGTTTAGATAGGTTGGTTGGGGGAATGGGGGGGGTGTGGGGAGGATTATATTGTTTTCAATTTTTTCTCCCGCTCGGGCCCGGACTATGCAGAACATGAGAGGACATGGGGCGAGGGTCTGAGTGGGAGGTCTACGGTGTGGTGGCGGAGGCCAGCATCAGGACTTAGCGGACGTGAGGGGACATGAGGCGGGGTGTTGGCCTGGTGTGGTGAAGGGTTAGGTTAGTTATAGTTAGGGTTAGTATATATATTGAGGAAAAAAAAAAAAAAAGGAAAAAAAAAAAAGGAAAAAAAATTAATAAGAATAAATAAATTAAAAAAAATAAAAATAAAAATATATATATAAGTATATAGGTGGAGGTGTATATAGGTGTATATATATTCTTATGTATATGTGGGTGTAAAGATTAAAGTATGTTGTATATAAATATGGGTATGAATGTTGGGAGGTTTGACACATTCTGGCCGATTGTTTCAAATGAGTACGGAAGGGAGTGAGTGGGGGCAAATGGATACTGAGAGGTGGCGGGGGATACGAAAAAAGTTGAATGTGGATGAGTGTAGCTGGTTGAGGAATTGGCCAATTCCGGGAACATGGAGGAATACAGTGATGTATTTAAAAATATGTATATAATGTCTTATGTTTATGTTTGTATATGTTGTATTTTGGTTATGGTTTACATCGGCTGGTGTTGTTGTTATGTTTTTTTTACTTTTATAATAAAAGAGTTCCATACATGGATGTAAAAGCAACAAGCAATGGCTTTTGACAAGCCCTCCAAATATTTACCCTTTTTATTGGCAGGTGCCTGCCGGGGTTCATCCATACATGGATGTAAAAGCAACAAGCAATGGCTTTTCACAAGCCCTCCAGGCATGCTTGTAGCAGACGGCAGTGGAGGTTTATTGGTGGTAGTAGAGGTAGCCAACGGACAGCAAGGGTGGTGGTAGTAGTAGTAGCAGCACATTAAAAGACACTGGACAGTCACAGGACAAAGCCCTGTGGTGGGGCAGGCCTCAGGCCTGCTTGTAGCAGACAGCAGTGGAGGTGTATTGGTGGTAGTAGAGGTAGCCAGCGGACAGCAAGGGTGGTAGTAGTAGTAGTAGTAGTAGTAGCAGCACATTAAAAGACACTGGACAGTCACAGGACAAAGCCCTGTGGTGGGGCAAGCCTCAGGCCTGCTTGTAGCAGACGGCAGTGGAGGTGTATTGGTGGTAGTAGAGGTAGCCAACGGACAGTAAGGGTGATGGTAGTAGTAGTAGTAGCAGCACATTAAAAGACACTGCACAGTCACAGTAGAGGAGTAGAGGTAGCCAGCAAGGGTGGTAGTAGTAGTAGTAGTAGTAGCAGCACATTAAAAGAGACTGGACAGTCACAGGACAAAGCCCTGTGGTTGGGCTGGCCTGCTTGTAGCAGACGGCAGTGGAGGTGTATTGGTGGTAGTAGAGGTAGCCAGTGGACAGCAAGGGTGGTAGTAGTAGTAGTAGTAGTAGTAGTAGTAGTAGTAGTAGTAGTAGTAGAACATTAAAAGAGACTGGACAGTCACAGGACAAAGCCCTGTGGTGGGGCTGACCTCAGGCCTGCTTGTAGCAGACAGCAGTGGAGGTGTATTGGTGGTAGTAGAGGTAGCCAACACAGACAGCAGGGGTGGTAGTAGTAGTAGTAGCAGCACATTAAAACACACTGGACAGTCACAGGACAAAGCCCTGTGGTGGGGTAAGCCTCAGGCCTGCTTGTAGCAGATGGCAGTGGAGGTGTATTGGTGATAGTAGAGGTAGCCAACAGACATCAAGGGTGGTAGTAGTAGTAGCAGCACATTAAAAGAGACTGGACAGTCACAGGACAAAGCCCTGTGGTGGGGCAGGCCTGCTTGTAGCAGACGGCACAGGGGGTGGATTGGTGGTAGAAATAGTAGCAGCACCAAAAGCGGAACATTAAAAAAAGAGTGGACAGGACAGAATCCCGTAGTAGCAGGCGGCAGTAGCAGGCGGCAGCGGCAGCAGCAGCAGCAATTTCAGATCTAATCAGTGGCATCATGCACAGGGGTTTTAAAATCCACACCGATCCACGCTTGATTCATTTTCAGAAACGTGACATTTTCCAAGCTGTTGGCGGACAATCTTGTTCGCTTAGGGGTGACGAAGCCCCCTGCCGTGCTGAATACCCTCTCTGACGCTACACTGGAGGGTGGACAAGACAGTACACCCATGGCAAACTGGGCCAGTTCTTGCCAATGATCCAATCTGCTGACCCAGAAGTCCATGGGGTCTGGGATCAGCATTTCTAACGGAGAAAGGGCACAGTCCAGGTATGAGTGAACCTGGTTGTTTAGGTGCTGCACCTGGTGATGGTGAACATCCCTTTGGTGACTATGATGTGTGTCAGGTCGGGGTATTGGATGTAAAAATGTTGTCATCATATTTTCCAAACTGAATTGGCTGCTGCTGCTGCCACCGCCTATTGCAGAGGTAGCTCTGCCAGAGGCGGTGGAACAATGAGACAGTGGGGAGCGGAGAGTGGCCCCCCGGTCAGACATGCTTGCAGCAGATGTTTGAAAGCCGTGACAAGCTGGCTTCTCTCGATAATAAGCCAATTTTGCCTCCCTCTCGGAAGGCGCAAAGAAATCCCCCATTCTGGCTTTATACCGAGGGTCTAAAAGTGTGGCTATCCAGTACTCATCTCTTTGCTTCATGCTAACAATACGACAGTCAGCGCGCAAGTAACGAAGCATACATCCTGGCCAGCGTTTCAGAGGGCCCGGTTTGTTGTATCCGCCCCATACTGCCATGGTTGTCCATCATCAAGGTCGTCGTCAGACTCGTCATCCCCATCACTGTCATGTTGTGCGGCCATGGCCGCCATCAGGGAGGTACTGCCGGTACTGCTGTCAGGGGCCCGGTCAAAAATTCAAAAAACGGGGGCCCGTGCTCCACTGCCGGAATGCATTTGCTCACGGGCCCTTATGATTTCACTTTGGTGAAAGGAACAGGTCCCATCACGGAGCCGGGGCCCGTTGTTTGCATCAGAGTAAAATCATAAGGGCCCGCTGTTCACATAGAGCCCGCCCCTCCTCCTCCTCCTCTACAGCGGCGTGACAGCGCGTGTGGAGGAGACGTCATGAAGGTGGCGGGAGGTTTGAATGCAGTGGAAGCGACAAGCAGCAGAAGAAGAAGAAGACGAAGACTCCTGACACAGTGAGTACAATATGTAATGTCTGTGTCAGTATGTAATGTCTGTCTGTCTGTCTGTCAGGCTGCTGCTGCCCGGAGCCTCCTCACATCACATCCCCACAATAAAAATCTGTGTTACCCATGTCACACTATACACTCTCAGCTCTGCTTCATATCCTTGTATCGCTAGTAGTATTTCTTACCTCTTATCTCCCGGGCTGTGTATCAGAGGGAGAAGACAGGTTTATTGTCCCGTTATACGCAGCCCAGGAGATAAGAGCCATCGCAGAGCTGCTACTAGTGATACAATGCAGTGCTTCAGTGTCCGGAGGATCATACAGACCTGGGTAAGACACTTGCTTTCTGCGGGGGGGGGGGGGGGGGGGGGAGAGGATATCTGAAAGGAGGGGTAGAGGAAGGAGAGAGGATACGTGGGGGGGGGGGTGGGGGGGAAGAGGATATCTGAAAGGAGGGGTAGAGGAAGGAGAGAGGATACGTGGGGGAGGGGGGGGAGATCTTTAAGGCTATGTACACCTCTTTTTTTTCATACAAAAAAGTTTATTCGTGTGTGTTATGAAACTTTGTAAATACTTTTTATTAAAAATAATTTTTACTTTATGTGATACAGCTGCTTTGTATCCTGTATACAGAGCAGCTGTATCGTGCGCAGAGACCTGTATCTGTCAGGTCCGGGGGACTGACGGGTTCATTGTCGGCGGGCCAGGATCCACCTGTTATCGATCAAATCTAAATTATGAACAGGTACACTCAGGACCCGCTGACCTGACAGATAAGGCCTTATTCACACGACAGTGAAAAAAAATGTCCATTTAAAACTGATCAACTGTCAGTTTTTCATGGCCATTTTGCATCAGTTTGTCTCTAAATTTTCATCCATTTCAAGTCCATCTGTCCGTTTTTAATGGCCGTTTGACATCCATTTTGCATCAGTTTTTCATGGCCGTTAAAAAAACTGATGAATTTCATTGGTCAGGCTTTTTTTGTCCCAGCCCCCTGAAAACATGATGCCACACAGCCTCCCTATATATGATGCCACACAACTCCCTGCATATGATGCCACACAACTCCCTGTATATGATGCCACACAGCCTCCCTGTATATGATGCCACACGCCTCCCTGTAGATGATGCGACACCTGCCTCCCTGTACATCGTGCCACACCTGCCTCCCTGTAGATGGTGCCACACCAGCCTCCCTGTAGATTGTGCCACACCAGCCTCCCTGTAGATGGTGCCACACCAGCCTCCCTGTAGATGGTGCCACACCAGCCTCCCTGTAGATGGTGCCACACCAGCCTCCCTGTAGATGGTGCCACACCAGCCTCCCTGTAGATGGTGCCACACCAGCCTCCCTGTAGATGGTGCCACACCAGCCTCCCTGTAGATGGTGCCACACCAGCCTCCCTGTAGATGGTGCCACACCAGCCTCCCTGTAGATGGTGCCACACCAGCCTCCCTGTAGATGCCACACCAGCCTCCCTGTAGATGCCACACCAGCCTCCCTGTAGATGCCACACCAGCCTCCCTGTAGATGCCACACCAGCCTGCCTATAGATCATGCAACATACTCACGAGAGCAGCGCCGTCTTTCCTCTTCTTCACTTGTGGTCACTCGTCTGCACGGGATCACGGGATCTGGCAAGGCAGCGCGACGGGGCGATGACCTCATCGAGGCGCCTTCAAACCCGAGTGACCACAGACGAGTGACCACACCTGAAGAAGCGCCGCAATCGTGAGTATGCCAACGATAGCCAGCAAGGGAACTAGTAGTAGAGTTCTATGGGGGCCGTCAGGCCGTTAAAACGGCCAAAAATAGGACATGTCCTATTTTTTGACGCCCATTATTCACGGGCCGTTAAAAAAACGGCCGTGTGAATGCACCCATAGAATATCATTGTTCTGAAAACGGCCATGTGAAAGCCGTTAAAAGGACGGCCATCACATGCCCGTTTTTCACTGTCGTGTGAAAGAGGCCTAAAGGTTTCAGTGCATGATATAGCTGCTCTGTATCTCATAAAGTAAAAATATATATTTTTTTTAAAGTATTTACAAAGTAGCACCAAACAGACTGCTAAAACAACAATTACCACACTCACTTTACATAGCCTTCAAACATGTGGTGGGTAGAGACAGGGCCGGCCTTAGGATAGATGGCGCCCCGTGCAAAATTATCTTTCGGCGCCCCACCCCATCATAAAAAAAATGGCCCATAAAAAAAAGTATAATGCCCCTTTAGTTCCTCCCATACAGTATAATAATAATATATTATAACCCCTTCAAGGACACAGTATTTTGTCCTCTAGTTGTGCCCACACAGTATTATGTCTCCTAAGTGCCACACACAGTATATTGCCCCCTGTAGTGTCCCTACACAGTATAATGTCCGCTTAGTGGCCCCCACACAGTATAATGCCCCCCTCCCCTTCCTGCCACACACAGCCCCCCTGTAGATAGTGCCCCCTGTAGATTGTGCGATAAAGCCTTCCTTTAGACAGTGCCATACAGCCCCCACCTCACCCTTGTAGATCGTGCCATACAGCCCCCACCTCACCCTTGTAGACAGTGCCATACATCCCCCCCCTCCCCCTTGTAGATCGTGCCATACAGCCCCCCCACCTCCCTCATGTAGACAGTGCCATACAGCCCTCACCTCCTCCTTGTAGACAGTGCCATAAAGCCCCACACCTCCCCCTTGTAGACAGTACCGTACAGCCCCCACCTCCCTCATGTAGACAGTGCCATACAGCCTCCCCACCTCCCTCATGTAGACAGTGCCATACAGCCCCCACCTCCTCCTTGTAGACAGTGCCATAAAGCCCCCCACCTCCCCCTTGTAGACAGTACCATACAGCCTCCCCACCTCCCTCATGTAGACAGTGCCATACAGCCCCCACCTCCTCCTTGTAGACAGTGCCATAAAGCCCCACACCTCCCCCTTGTAGACAGTACCATACAGCCCCCACCTCCCTCATGTAGACAGTGCCATACAGCCTCCCCACCTCCCTCATGTAGACAGTGCCATACAGCCCCCACCTCCTCCTTGTAGACAGTGCCATAAAGCCCCCCACCTCCCCCTTGTAGACAGTACCATACAGCCTCCCCACCTCCCTCATGTAGACAGTGCCATACAGCCCCCACCTCCTCCTTGTAGACAGTGCCATAAAGCCCCACACCTCCCCCTTGTAGACAGTACCATACAGCCCCCACCTCCCTCATGTAGACAGTGCCATACAGCCACCCACCTCCCCCTTGTAGATCGTGCCATACAGCCTCCCAACTCCCTCATGTAGACAGTGCCATACAGCCCCCCACCTCCCCTTGTAGATCGAGCCGTACAGCCACCCTCCACCCCTTCCTTGTAGACAGCGCCCCCAAACAAACAAAACAAGTTGTACTCCGCTAGGCCCCGTTCCCACGATGAACTGAGCTGCTCCACGACGGGATCCTTGCGTTGGCCGGGGTGATCCTGTAGCCTAGTACAGAGTTTCCCAACATTTTCGGACTCGAGGCACCACTGGAAAAAGAAAATTTCCTCAGGGCACCCCTACTTTAGAGAGAGACAGAAAATGGCTAAAAACAAGCACTACACTCGTAGGGTATGTTCACACAGCGTTTTTTGTAAGGCAAAAAAAATCTGCCTCAAAATTCCTTCAGGAACTGACAGCGTTGTTTGACCTTTTTTTTTTTTTTTTTTTTGAGTTTTTTTTTGAGTTTTTTTTAAGCTGTTAAAGCGAATGCAAAAGATGCAAGAAAAAAAAGCTCCAAACGATATTTACTACCTCCTATTAATTTCAATTGGAGCTCAGAGGTGGAAACCACTTGAAGAACATCAGCTCCCCACTCCCAGTAAAATAATCATCGGCCCCCACTCACAGTGAAATGACCATCAGCCCCCCCACTCACAGTAAAATGACCATCAGCCCCCCCTCACAGTAAAATGACCATCAGTCCCCCCCTCACAGTAAAATAACCATCAGCCCGTCACTCACAGATTCCCCCTGTAGATAGTGCCACACAGGCCCCTGTAGATAGTGCTACACAGCCCCCTGTAGATAGTGCTACACAGCCCCCTGTAGATAGTGCTACACAGCCCCCTGTAGACAGTGCCACACAGTCCCCTGTAGATAGTGCCACACAGCCCCCTGTAGATAGTGCCACACAGCCCCCTGTAGATAGTGCCACACAGCCCCCTGTAGATAGTGCCACACAGCCACCTGTAGATAGTGCCACACAGCCACCTGTAGATAGTGCCACACAGCCACCTGTAGATATTGCCACACAGCCACCTGTAGATAGTGCCACACAGCCACCTGTAGATAGTGCCACACAGCCCCCTGTAGATAGTGCCACACAGCCACCTGTAGATAGTGCCACACAGCCCCGTTGTAGGTTGTGCCACACAGCCCCCTGGTAGGTAGTGCTACAAAGCCAAGTGGTAGGTATTGCCACACAGCCCCATGGTAGATAGTGCCATACAGCCCCCTTGCAGGTAGTGCCCCACAAAACCCCTCTTATAGATAGCACCCCTCCTTCCTGTAGATAGCTGCACTGTAGCTCCCTGAAAGAGCGGAATCCCCCTGTGGCCAGGAATTCCGCTCCTGGAGCGCTCCACTTGATGTCTCTGTCCGTATATGGACAGTGACATCAGGGGCAACTCCTGAAGCAGAATCCCAATCCCCAGCGTTGCCGACGCTGTGACCGGGGATTCTACTCCAGGAGAAGCCCCTGTCGTCTGTGTCCATTTATGGACAGTGACGTCAAGGGCTTCTCCTGGAGTGGAATCCCCGGACACAGAGTCGGCAACGCTGTAAACAGGGATGCCCCTTCAGGAGTTGCCCTGATGTCACTGTCCATATACGGACAGAGACATCAAGCGGAGCACTCCAGGAGCGAAATCCCCGGCCACACAGGGATTTCGCTCCTTCAGGGAGCTACAGTGGTGCTAGTAGATTACAATGCAGGGAGATACCTCCCTGCTCTGCTATAGTACGCCGCCGGCCATGGGGGGGCCTTTTCCAACGGGCGGCACGGGCGCCCTCATGCCCGGTGTCACCACCCATGCCACTTTCTGTTCTCCCAGAAATCCCCTCCTCCTTCCCCCGCTGAGCCCTGGCACTTAGTCTCTCCACCTTGCCCCCTGATACCCACCAGCTAGCTCTGCCCTGCCCCTCCAAAGAGATCTCCTACTAGTTTGCTTTTACCCGCTGCCTTACCTCCGACCCCTTTACTTTGTGCCCGCCCCAATAGTGAGGGGGGCCCCAGACTCCTTGGCTGTATGGGGCCCAGAAATTTCTGATGGCGGCCCTGTGTGCGGCTGCCTCGTCCCCTATCCCTTCCTGTGATTCCATCCCCAAATCCAGTTCCTCTTCAGGTCCTGTTTCCTCATCCTCATCCTCCTCCTCCTCCTCCTCAACATCCATAGCCAGATGTGATCCTTCCTCCATCCTTTGCTGAATCATTGCTGTGAGCGTTTGCTCATTAATGAATATCAGCGGCATAACATCGTTCATTCCGCTAGCGTCATGGCTCACAAATCGTGTGGCCTCTTCAAAGGGCCTCAAAACGCGACATGCATCTCTAACCAGCTGCCAGTGCCTGAGCTCGAAATTACACTGGCTCCAAACGCTGCCCGTCTGCTGCATCAGGAAATCATTCACGGCTTTCCGCTGTTCGTACAGACGGTCCAACATGTGCAGGGTGGAATTCCAGCGTGTTGGAACGTCGCAAATCAGGCTGTGTTCTGGGAGATTGTTTTGACGCTGCAAGTCCAGGACGGCGTGCTTAAATGCATACGAACGTCTAAAGTGAACGCAAACCCTCCTGGACATGGCCAGCACACCCTTCAAACCAACATATGACTTTAAGAAGCGTGTTATGACCAGATTGAACACATGTGCCATGCAAGGAGCGTGTGTCAGGTGACCTAGACGCAGTGCAGCCACAACGTTCTTCCCGTTATCAGAGACAACATTGCCCAGTGTGAGTTTCAGAGGAGACAGCCAGCGTGCGATTTCCTCCTTGATGCACAGCAGCAGCTCCTGCCCTGTGTGGCTTTTCTCGCCCAGGCTCAGCAGGTGTAAGAGCGTTGTGGTGCTTCACCTTGCACCTATGAAAAGATGAGGGAGGAGGAGTGGAAGATACGCTGTGTCCTGTCGGGTACGGGAAGACCTCCATTGAGGAGGGCAAGGAGGAGGAGGAGTAGGAGGAGGAGGATGGTAGGCGCCTGGTGTCCGGAGTTGAACCAGAAAGATACAAGCGTGGAGTTGGTAATGCCTGGCATTGCTGCGGTGGTGCATCGGACTGCAAAATATTGACCCAGTGGGCCGTGAAAGACATGTACTGTCCCTGCCCATAGTTGCTGCTCCACGTGTCGACGGTGGCATGTACCCTGCTGCACACGAATAATTGCAAGGACTGGCACACCTTTTCCTCCGCGTGCTTGTGCAAGGCAGGGACAGCTGTTTTGGAGAAGTAATGTCGGCTAGGTATTCACCACCTAGGCTGAGCGCACGCCATCAATTTCTTGAAGACGGCAGTCGACCAGGTGGTACGGCCGCGACTGCACCACCAACAACTTAGCCAGGTGTGAATTAAGCCGCACGACAAGTGGATGACTGGGTATATATTGTTACTTATTGGACAACGATTCCGTAATGGATAACTGACTGGACGTAGGAGGAGCACTAGATGACAGTGATGATGATGATGACAACGACATGGTGGATAAGGCCTGGCTACTACTTAGATGACAGGGACTCGGAGCAGCAGAGGCAGAGGGGTCTTCATTAGATGTACATGATGATGGTGGGGCATGTCGATTGTCCCACATGGCTTTGTGATGCCGCTCCATGTGTTTACGTAGAGCGGTAGTTCCTACATTGCTGCCCTGCCCACGCCTTACTTTCTGCTTGCAGATACGGCACTGTGCCAAGTTTTGGTCCTCCGGGAAGGTACAGAAAAATTGCCACACGGCAAAGTACCGTAAAGAGGTAGTACCACGTCCACCACCACCACCCGAGCTTGCCCCATTTCTGTCAGGCTTTTTTCGGGAGCCTACACCAGCATCAGTGTCACCGTCACCGGCTCCTGAGCTGACCCTACCGCTGCAACGTTTTGCAGATTGACTTCTGCCCCTACCTCGGCTTGGCTGTTTATCACTGCCAGTGCCGCCACTACTACCCTCCTCCTCTGACGCCGTCATCACCTCGTCACCTGGTTCCAACGTCCTGTCTAAAACAACATCATCATCATAGCCCTCCTCATCATCCCCGCCACTTCTGTCACTGTGTTGTGAATGTGATGTGACATCATGGCGGGCTCCATGCCCCCTCTCATTACTGCGTCTGCCACCACGGCTACCACCACCAACACCCCCACTAACACAGCTATGCATCTCGGACACCGCTTCCACCTCCACCGCCAATACACTCCGTTGGCTGACTCGCGGAAAACAAATCATCATCACTATGTTGTTCAGTATCTTCCTTCGCACCCGAGGAGATGTCTCTTAGGACTCTCAGGAAAGATGGCTTCCCACTAGGAAGGGGGAGTGAAGACATAGATGATGGAATGGAAACGCTAGAAATACCCATATTACTACTGTCACTGTGCCAAGGAACTGTAGAGGATCTGGAATCCAACGAAACCTGGCTTGAAGCCAGATCGTCAGTCTTCCTGCTGAGATGACCGCGAGCCAGCCAACCAGTCCACAATGGCCTTATTGTCTAAAGTAACCCGCCCACCGGAGGAGATGGACAAGTCTGGCTTGCTGATGCTGCTACTACTACCAGCAGGCACATGGCTGCTGCTACTAGTGGAACTGGGCACATGTCTTGTGCCACAAATGCTGGTACTGGGTCTGGCACCAACAGACCCAACATTTGGACTGGAAGAGGTCACGGCATGGGTGTTTCTTCCTCTACCCCGTCCTTTCACAAACTTTTTTTTACCAGACATTTCACTGCTGGAGTGCAGCAAGTTGAATCAAAACCCGGGGGATGAGCCCCTTCTAAAAGCGTATTCACACACTGGCTTGGCAAATGGCAATGAATGAGAATTTCTATCAGCCACGCCGCGGTGCACTCAGGGAATGCTGGGCGTTGTAGTACTACTACTACTACTACAAAGGCTGCCTGTATTGCAAGTTGGATTGTTATTTGTTAACGGCCGGGGATGAGCCCCTTCTAAAAGCGTATTCACACACTGGCTTGGCAAATGGCAATGAATGAGAATTTCTATAAGCCACGCCGCGGTGCACTCAGGGAATGCTGGGCTTTGTAGTACTACTACATGGCTGCCTGTATTGCAAGTTGGATTGTTATTTCGTTATGTTAACGGCCGGGGATGAGCCCCTTTTAAAAGCGTATTCACACACTGGCTTGGCAAATGGCAATGAATGAGAATTTCTATCAGCCACGCCGCGGTGCACTGAGGGAATGCTGGGCATTGTAGTACTACTACTACTACTACAAAGGCTGCCTGTATTGCAAGTTGGATTGTTATTTCGTTATGTTAACGGCCGGGGATGAGCCCCTTCTAAATGAGTATTTACACACTGGCTTGGCAGATGGCAATGAATGAGAATTTCTATCAGCCACGCCGCGGTGCACTCAGGGAATTCTGGGCATTGTAGTACTACTACAAAGGCTGCCTGTATTGCAAGTTGGATTGTTATTTCGTTATGTTAACGGCCGGGGATGAGCCCCTTCTAAAAGCGTATTCACACACTGGCTTGGCAAATGGCAATGAATGAGAATTTCTATCAGCCACGCCGCGGTGCACTCAGGGAATGCTGGGCGTTGTAGTACTACTACATGGCTGCCTGTATTGCAAGTTGGATTGTTATTTCGTTATGTTAACGGCCGGGGATGAGCCCCTTCTAAAAGCGTATTCACACACTGGCTTGGCAAATGGCAATGAATGAGAATTTCTATCAGCCAAGCCGCGGTGCACTGAGGGAATGCTGGGCATTGTAGTACTACTACTACTACTACAAAGGCTGCCTGTATTGCAAGTTGGATTGTTATTTCGTTATGTTAACGGCCGGGGATGAGCCCCTTCTAAAAGCGTATTCACACACTGGCTTGGCAAATGTCAATGAATGAGAATTTCTATCAGCCACGCCGCGGTGCACTCAGGGAATGCTGGACGTTGTAGTACTACTACTACTACAAAGGCTGCCTGTATTGCAAGTTGGATTGTTATTTCGTTATGTTAACGGCCGGGGATGAGCCCCTTCTAAACGCGTATTCACACACTGGCTTGGCATATGGCAATGAATGAGAATTTCTATCAGCCACGCCGCGGTGCACTCAGGGAATGCTGGGCGTTGTAGTACTACTAGGCTGCCTGTATTGCAAGTTGGATTGTTATTTCTTTATGTTAACGGCCGGGGATGAGCGCCTTCTAAAAGCGTATTCACACACTGGCTTGGCTAATGGCAATGAATGAGAATTTCTATCAGCCACGCCGCGGTGCACTAGGGAATGCTGGGCGTTGTTGTAGTACTACTACAAAGGCTGCCTGTATTGCAAGTTGGATGCAACGGGGATGAGCCCCTTATAAAAGCGTATTCACACACTGGCTGAGTAGTGGATGAGCCCCTTCTATTGCTGGATTCCTGGCTTTTAGATAAGCTTTCCCTAACTGCACAGAGATGCTATCCCTACAGCTCCTGTCTGTAAAACGGCTGCTGAGCTCCGTGCATAGACTTTTATTGCAGGCTTGAGCCCGCCCCTATGCTGCCTCCCAATTGGCTGGGAGAGCCGTTTGCAAGGCATTATGGGGTAGCCTGATATCAGGTGATATTGTGAACTCCTCCATTTTACATCTAACATGTGGCAGGCGCCAAAATGTAGCCGGGTTCGGTCAAGACGGGTTCGGCCGAAGCCGGTGAAGTTCGGATTCGCTGCGAACCAAATTTTTCCCGATGTTCGGACCGAAATCGGGTTCGGTTGTCCCGGTTCGCTCATCTCTAATGGCGACACACAACATTTTTTATTTATTTTTTTGCAAATAGTAAAAAAAACAAAAACTGGTAAAACAAAACATATAAGTTTGGTATCGCCATAATCGTATTAACCTGTAGAATAAGGCGCACATGTAGTTTTTACCACCTGATGGATGCCGTAAAAACAAACCCCCCCCCCCCAAATAATGGCGTAATCGCTCTTTTTTTTCCCATTACACCACACAAATAATGTTTTTTTCAGCTTCCCAGTACATTATACGGTACAATAAATGGTTTCATGACACACTACAACCTGTCCCTCAAAAAACAAGCTCTCATACGGCTAGGTCAACAAAAAAACAAAGAAGTTATGACTTTTGGATGGCGGGGAGGAAAAAACAAAAATGAAAAACTGAAATTGGCCATGTCTCCAAGGGGTTAAAATTGTGTATGTGACATTGGCATATGTGGTATGTATGAATACCAAAATTAGATGCACATATAGGGGGAGCTACACTGGCGGATTCACTTGTTGAGAAGGATCTGGGTGTACTTGTAAATCATAAACTCTATAACAGCATGCAGTGTCAATCAGCTGCTTCAAAGGCCAGCAGGATATTGTCGTGTATTAAAAGAGGCATGGACTCACGGGACAGGGATGTAATATTACCACTTTACAAAGCATTAGTGAGGCCTCATCTACAATATGCAGTTCAGTTCTGGGCTCCAGTTCATAGAAAGGATGCCCTGGAGTTGGAAAAAATACAAAGAAGAGCAACGAAGCTAATTAGGGGCATGGAGAATTTAAGTTATGAGGAAAGATTGAAAGAATTAAACCTATTTAGCCTTGAAAAAAGACGACTAAGGGGGGACATGATTAACTTATATAAATATATTAATGGCACATACAAAAAATATGGTGAAATCCTGTTCCTTGTAAAACCCCCTCAAAAAACAAGGGGGCACTCCCTCCGTCTGGAGAAAAAAAGGTTCAAGCTGCAGAGGCGACAAGGCTTCTTTAAGGGCATGCCCCCACGTGGCGGATTTCCTCCGCAACTGTCCGCATCAATGCCGCACCTAATCCGGGTTGCGGATTACGGCTGCGGATCTGCCCAAAATGTGCAGTAAATTGATGCGGACTAGCTGCTGCGGACTGTGGAAAAAGTGCTTCCCTTCTCTCTATCAGTGCAGGATAGAGAGAAGGGACAGCACTTTCCCTAGTGAAAGTAAACGAATTTCATACTTACCGGCCGTTGTCTTGGTGATGCGTCCCTCTTTCGGCATCCAGCCCTACCTCCCTGGATGACGCGGCAGTCCATGTGACCGCTGCAGCCTGGGATTGGCTGCAGCCGTCACTTAGACTGAAACGTCATCCTGGGAAGCTGGACTGGAGACAGAAGCAGGGAGTTCTCGGTAAGTATGAACTTCTATTTTTTTACAGGTTGCTGTATATTGGGATCGGTAGTCACTGTCCAGGGTGCAGAAACAGTTACTGCCAATCGCTTAACTCTTTCAGCACCCTGGACAGTGACTATTTACTGACGTCTCCTAGCAACGCTCCCGTAATTCCGGGAGCCCCATTGACTTCCTCAGTCTGGCTGTAGACCTAGAAATACACATAGGTCCAGCCAGAATGAAGAAATGTCATGTTAAAAAAGCAAGACGCATCCGCAGCACACATAACATGTGCATGACAGCTGCGGACTTCATTGCGGAATTTAGAATCTCCATTGAAGTCAATGGAGAAATTCCGCCATGAGTCCGCAACCAGTCCGCCACTGCTCCGCAACAGACAGAGCATGCTGCGGACACCAAATTCCGCTCCGCAGCCTATGCTCCGCAGCGGAATTTTACGCATCGTCTAAACGAACACTTCTAAATTTAAGTGGAAGTCAATGGAGAAACGGCTCCGCTGCGGATTAACGCTGCGGAGTGTCCGCAGCGGAATTCAAGTGAAATTCCGCCACGTGTGAACCCAGCCTTACCGTGAGAACTGTGAATCTATGGAATAGCCTACCGCAGGAGCTGGTCACAGCAGGGACAGTAGATGGCTTTAAAAAAGGGTTAGATAATTTCCTAGAACAAAAAAGTATTAGCTCCTATGTGTAGAAATTTTTCCTTCCCTTTTCCCGTCCCTTGGTTGAACTTGATGGACATGTGTCTTTTTTCAGCCGTACTAACTATGTAACTATGTAACTATATGTTGTGCATCTAATTTTCTGCTTGGGTCACTCATTAAGACACAAATATCCTTTTTTTTTTTCATTAACTCCAGCGATTTGTTTTATATATATATATATATATATATATATATATATATATATATATATATATATTAGCATAGACTACTATTAAAGAAAATTTAAAGGCTATTGTGTATGCCTTGTTTTTACCTATTCTAGTTGATGTGCCATTTATGGGTTGTCTGCCATATTTGTTCCTTCTTCCCCCTCTGATAAGGTTGCCCTAATGCAGCCTACATTTCTCATGGTGCTTGGCAGAGGGGACGGATCCCATCATACTGCACTTGATCTGCTCGGAGTCCTATCTAAGTGCAGCAAGTGATAGATCAGTGACATAGAATGTATGTCCTCACACTGCAGTCTCAGTGTATCCTATGCATCTTCAGCCTGTCTCCACTGCCTCCTGCTAGTGATAGATTTCTCCATGTCAGTCCTACCAAGCAGCAGACAGTGAGGAGCATATAAATACACAGCACACACATATAGTATAGACCGTTTGTGTGAGTCAGGGGAGTTTTCCAAATCTGCTGATAAAAATTGTATGGACTTCCCTATTATATCACTGCACTTTTGCTCCCTTAAATAGGGCAGAAATAATCTCTTCAGAATAGCTATATGTATGGGGAACATACAGAGGAACAAGGGGGTGAAGCTGGGTGAGGAGGAAGGGGTCTCAGAGCCGCCAGGAGGGATTTGATAGGTGATGATTTAAAGAGGCTCTGTCACCAGATTTTGCAACCCCTATCTGCTATTGCAGCAGATAGGCGCTGCAATGTAGATTACAGTAACGTTTTTATTTGTAAAAAACGAGCATTTTTGGCCAAGTTATGACCATTTTTGTAGTTATGCAAATGAGGCTTGCAAAAGTCAAAGTGGGTGTGTTTAAAAGTAAAAGTCCAAGTGGGCGTGTATTATGTGCGTACATCGGGGCGTTTTTAATACTTTTACTAGCTGGGCGCTCTGACGAGAAGTATCATCCACTTCTCTTCAGAACGCCCAGCTTCTGGCAGTGCAGATCTGTGACGTCACTCACAGGTCCTGCATCGTGTCGGACACATCGGCACCAGAGGCTTCAGTTGATTCTGCAGCAGCATCGGCGTTAGCAGGTAAGTCGATGTAGCTACTTACCTGCAAACGCTGATCTCGCTCGTCTGACACGATGCAGGACCTGTGAGTGACGTCACAGCGTGATCTGGCAGAAGCTGGGCGTTCTGAAGAGAAGTGGATGATACTTCTCATCAGAACGCCCAGCTAGTAAAAGTATTAAAAACGCCCCGATGTACGCACATAATACACGCCCACTTGGACTTTTACTTTTAAACACACCCACTTGGACTTTTGCAAGCCTCATTTGCATAACTACAAAAATGGTCATAACTTGGCCAAAAATGCTCGTTTTTTAAAAATAAAAACGTTACTGTAATCTACATTGCAGCGCCTATCTGCTGCAATAGCAGATAGGGGTTGCAAAATCTGGTGACAGAGCCTCTTTAATCCTTTAGTTCGCATGAAGGCAGCCACACAGGAGAAATTACCTCCTGTCTACACATGAGAGCATGGTCTATTCTGGTGGTCGGACTGAGATCACATGACAAGCTGCCCATAATGAAAGGGTTAAAAATTTATAGATGCAACTGAGCTGGAAGAAACAAATTACACTGTTAGAAAATTGCTTATAAGTTAGCATTATATGTGCAAAAAAAAATAATTGCTAAACTGCTACTTTAAATATTACACTGCAGCGCAAGTTACCTAAAGGTGCCAGGTGTCTAATTTCGAAAAATATATGGGTATGGGGGTTTTGTCATGATTTTTATTTTTATAATTTAGGGTTTATTTGCACATGTTATATAAAATAAAAAAATATTATACTATACCAATATATTTTTTGAAAGTAGACATCTGGCAGACTGTGAAAATGCCATGTTTGTGGCTAAAAGTCTAACCCAAGCAGAACCTTAAAACCCTCTTACGTGGGCCAATGATCGGGCAAACGAGTGTTCATAAGAACTCTTATTCCTGAACATTGCCCCGTGCTCAATTATCGCCAGATCGCAACTTTTAGGCAGCAAAAAAACTGGTCGTTTGTTGGCAGCACATCTCCCTGTAAATGGAGCTAATATTCTGGTTTATAATATGATACCAAGATCTAAGCTTTAGCCCTCATTTTCTTGTTGCGGCAAGCAACTAATGTCATGACGCAAATATGGATGCTAAATAAAGTGCATAGTGCAAACCACAGGCAAGGGACTAACAAGAGTGTTCATACATAAGCAAGAGGTCAAACAGACCTACAAATCAAAGGAACTAAGTACACATGGATGTAGCAGGATAGCAATGTATAAGATTAGCGTAAGAATAAAGTTCAATACAGACCCATGATTGTTTCAAGCCAGGATTATCCTGAAGAAGGCTGTGCCAAAATACGCGTCAGGGTTGAAACAATCATGTATTGAGGAACTTTATTGGATTGACTTAAATATTTTCAGTATTATGTTTTCTTACCTAATGTTACCTAATGTTCATTTATTTTGATTACGGTTCTATAAAGTCATAGATGAACATGTTACAACTGAAGATGAAGAGGATGAATCAATTGTTAGTTCAAGTATGTATATTATCTTTCCATGTTCCTAGTCACCTCATCATGACAGGTATATCTATTGCTCGTATCTCGCGGGTACTGTCCCTGTACCCACGAGATCAACAGCACATGCACGGCTGTTATACACAGCCAGGCAACTCCCACAATCGAAGAAGAGCACTCAGATTCCGGCAATTTTAACTCCTTAGAATCCGTGATCAATAGCGGCCACGGCATCTAAGGTGTTTGATAGCGGGACCTCCCTCTGCCACCCCATCAGCACACCTGCGAAGCGCCAATTGGTTTCCATGGCAGCACGGGACGTAATAAAGGCCTCCAGGTCTGTCATCAGTAACTGCCTATTAGGCCATGCCAGAGGCATGGCATAATAGATTGCCTGTCAGTTTTACACTGACAGGCAATAATGCTATGGTATACAAAGTATACAAAACATTATATCTTAGCATTTTATCTTCGATCGCATTGTAAAGTCCTCTAGTGGTACTTAAAAAAAAAATGGTAAATCAGTTAACGTTTCTGGGAGGGAAAAAGTAAGTGTAAAAATAGAAATAAAAATACACATATATGGTAACGCAATGGTAACGACTCGAACAATGTGGTTAAGACATTGATTAAACCGCCGGGTGAATGTCGTACAAAAAAAACTCAAACTGAAAAATGTTTGTTTTTTTTACATTTTTCCATTCCTTCCCAAAATTAATCAGATAAAAGTTAATCAATAAGTCACATGTATACCAAAATAGTACCAATGAAAACTACACCAAACGCAGAAAACAAGCCCACATATGGCCACGAAAAATAAAAAAGTTACGGCCCTTGAAATGCGGCGATGCAAAAACAAATATACAGTATATATATATATATATTTTTTTTTAAAGTTATTATTGTGCAAACGTAGTAAAACATAAGAAAACCTATACATATTTAGTATCGCCACAAACATACCGACCCATAGAGTAATGGTAATATGTTATTTACATGGCATAGTGACCAGCATAAATTTAAAACGCAAAAAAACTATTCTGGAATAGCTGTTGTTTTTATTTAATTCCCTCCCAAAAAAAAGTTAATAAGTTTATCAATATAGTGTGTGCAACCAAAAATGGTGCAATTAAAATATACAACTCGTCCCACAAAAAAACAAGTCCTCATACGGCTATGTTGAAGGAAAAATAGAAAAGTTATGATGACCGCTTTCTTGGCTGTATGTGCTTTTGCACAGGCGCTGAACAGTAGCTACACACGTTAAAACTTTGAATCCTGCACTCTACTATAAACAAGTATGTATTGCAACTCGAGCTGATATGATATAAAAGCTAAGATTCTAGGCTTTAATATCATTTGAAAATCTAAGCTTTAGCCCTCATATTCAAGTCGTGGCCAGCATTTAGAGTCATGATGTATGAGACATGTTTCCTTGGCAGTGAGAGGGTGAAGTCCATCCATCGTTGTCTTTTACATCCTACCTAATGACCATTTCCTTCAATTACTATATAGATGTAGAATTTGGGGGCGAAGAAGTAGACCTTACATCTGAAGATAAAGATGATTAATTAAATGCTAGTTTGGGCATGTATACTGTCCTTCCTTGTTCCTTAATATTTTACTTTGCACAAAGGAAAAATTTAATTCTGTACATTACAAGGTCCCACATTCTCATAAGACAGCAGGGTTCCTGTGGTGATCGCGTGGGCACAGCTTAGTGCCCGCACATCACCAGATATTCCTCATTTTTATACAACTGCAATATAGTTTAGTCACAATTGATTGAAATGGATGCAACGATTTGTATTTGATAAACTTAGATGTACTCTGTTTAACTGTATTAAGTTTTTGTTTTTTTATGTAAAGACAAAAAGAACAGATATAGTAAAACAGTACAAAACCTGGTGTGAACATTATCTTTTTATATCCATTTATCTTAAAAGGTGTTGGCCACTTTATAGAAATCTCTCCTAAAAGTCCCTAAACTTTTTGCTGTGGCACAATAAACCGTAAAGTTCCTTATACTTTAGCCCAGCTGCTCAATAGAAACTAGCCGTGTCTAGCGCCATTGCAGAAGCATGTAGGAGGGGTCCCAGCCCCCATGCTGTGGAAGGTGTCCCATTCCCCACATTTACCAGACCTGTTATAGGGGTTCCAGCCCCCTTTGGTGATAGGGGTATCAGCCCCCTCCATACCTAAGATATTGTAGGTGTCCCAGCCCCCTTGTACGATAGGGGTAATAGCCCCCTTCCCAACATCGGTCCCAGGGGTCCCAGCCCCCTTCTGTTTCCCCCCTTATCAGCCCTTGGGTGTCTGTCTACTCCCCCCCCCCCCTCCTCCTATTTGTGTAGGAGGTTGAAGCATGGTTTGTTACTTACTATTGTATAATGCCTGTTACATCGTTAGTGACCACCAGATGGTGGTAGAGAAGTTGCAGTGAGTTGCTGGACAGATTACACTGGACATGAAAATGTGGGGTTAAAGGGGGAGGAGCTAAAAACGGAACAGAGGGGGCAGCCATGTTGAAAGGGAGAGAGAAAGAGCATGAGATATGAGCTCAGGGAAGAGATATTGAAAGTTAAACTAAACAGCAAGAAAGATTGAGCAGCAGGATAAGGAGGTCCAGACTGGTGTGAGGAAAAGAAGACTGCTATCTGGTACCATGAGGGAGAGACTGGGAGCAACAGTGACCAGGCTGCTGCTATTACACAAGAAAAGCACCCTTGGCTCAACAATACAAAGAGTGGACTAACTGGACACCGCGCATACTGCCAAGGGGAGCCGTCAGCCAATTACAGAACCCCTGCCAGGCCCGCCGCTATTACCCCGTAGCGTCCGGAGTAAAGGACAGAGACTGATATCAGGCGCAGCTATTTAAAGATAAATAGACGGTTCAACTTATACTGTTGCTGATTAAATCTGTTTATACAGTTATTGATTAGGTAAAGATTTAAAAAGAAAACCGGAGTGGTGCTGTGGTGTCCACGTTTTAGTTCCATCTAGCAAGCAGATGCAGCCAGGGACAGCCGAGAAAAAGGTCACGTGGGTAAATCACGTGACTGCAGCCATCTTGATTCCTATGGACATGGAGACTGCAGCCGCAGGCCCTCTAACGAGAAGCTGGGGTAACGTATGAGGGGCTTACAGTTTATTAGGCCACAGCAAGCAGTTTAAAGGCTTTTTGGAAAGCATTTAGTATGGCCAACCCCTTTAATTATCCTAAAGAAGCGGAGTCTGGAGGTGAAAAAGAACAATTTCCAAATTTGTCTACATGTTAAACAATGGGGAACATTGTGGATCAGGTTGAGTAAGCTTAGTAGGTTAGTGAAGTTCCACAGCTGCAGTCCACTTGGCTCTGCAATTAACATTATAATTTGTGTATAATATTATTTTTACTTGATGGTAAATATAATGTCCCCCTGTAGATGGTGTATATAGTCCCCCTGTAGATATAGCCCACCCCTGTATATAGTATCCCACAAATAGCTCCCCCTATAGTGCTCCACAGAAAGCGCACCCCTGTATATAGCCCCCTTGTACATATAGTCCACCCCTGTATATAGTGCTCCACAGATAGCCCACCCTTGTATATAGTATATACAGGGGTGGGCTATCTAGTGGAGCACTATATACAGGGGTGGACTATATGTACAAGGGGGGCTATCTGTGAAACACTATATACAGGGGTGGACTATATGTAGAGTACTATATACAGGGGTGGGCTATATCTACAGGGGGCTATATACAGGGGTGGGCTATCTGTAGAGCACTATAGGGGGAGTAATTTGTGGGACACTATATACAGGGGTGGTCTGTATGGGGGCACTATCTACAGGGGCTCTATGGCAGGCACTATCTACAGGGGGCTCTATGGCAGACACTATCTACAGGGGGCACAGTGTGTGTGTGTGTGTGTGTGTGTGTGTGTGTGTGTGTGTGACACGGTGTATGGTGCTATTATAATTAGAGGTGCAGTGTATGGCGCTATTATATTTAGGGGCGTAGTGTGTGGTATAATGATAACTTTATATTTATTTATAGGTGCAGAAATGTTGGAAAAGTGAGAAGCTGAAGACATCTGAGCGGCAAACTGCAGAAATGGTCTGTGACCGGGAGAAGCCACCATAGAGGTCTGGACCGGATAGAGAAAAAGAACTGGAATCTGAGACGTCACCGGTGAGTCACTTTATGTAAATGTTTATTCTGCCTCTAATCAGCACTGTAGTTACTGTATGATCTACAGCGAGATGATGGGTGGTGTGATTATGATAGGATTTATTTTTTGTGAAAATACATCTCCCAGCATATCCTTACCATTGTTCGGGTCATGCTGGGAGCTGTAGTTTTACGCCGTACACACCTATACGGCAGGGGTTGCACTAAATTGAGCTGTATTGGTGCTGGTGTTGTATATATGTAGTGAGCTTGGTTCTGGGGCTGTATATATGTACTGAGCTTGGTTCTGGTGTTGTGTTTAGAATCATATTGCTTGTGAAATGTGCAAATATTTTTATGCTCGCGTTACATAAAAAGAAATGACACGTCGATTGGTAGAGAAAACAAACACGGCGAAGGGGAAGGAGATGTCGGGAAAGAAGTTGGGGGGGGGCGCGCCAAACTGAATCTTTGCCCCGGGTGCCGGAGAACCTAGCTACGCCTCTGATTTAAAGTGTCTTTATTTGCAACCTTCTGCCAGATCTTACAACAGGCTTGGAGAGAGGCAGAGTTCTGATTAATAGAACCCGTTCATGAGACTCCTTGGGCCTCGTACAGTTCCCAAGGCAACGATACTGCCAGGGGCGTAACTAGGAAAGACTGGGCTCCATAGCAAACTTTTGACTGGGGCCCCCCTCACCTGGGTGTCACACAACCCCCCCCCCCCTTGTAGATAGTGTATTTTTTACAGTCCCCCCTGTAGATAACTCCATACAGCCCCCTCTATAGATAGCGCCATACAGTCCCCCTTTTGATAACGCCATACAGCCTCCTCTGTAGATAACGCCATACAGCCCCCTCTGTAGATAACGCCATACAGCCCCCTCTGTAGATAACGTTATACAGCCCCCTCTGTAGATAACGCCATAGAGCCCCCTCTGTAGATAGCGCCATACAGCCCCCTCTGTAGATAGCGCCATACAGTCCCCCCTGTAGATAATCTACAGAGGGGCTGTATGGTGCTATATACAGGGTGGCTGTATGGCGTTATCTACAGAGGGGGCTATATGGCGTTATCTACAGGGGGTGTTGTCTGGCATTATCTACTGAGGGGGCTGTATGGTGCTATCTACAGAGGGGGCTGTATATCATTATCTACAGGGGGGCTGTGTGGCGTTATCTACAGAGGGGGCTGTATGGCGCTATCTACAGGGGGGCTGTATGACGCTATCTACATTGGGGCTGTATGGCGTTATCTACAGAGGGGGCTGTATGGCGTTATCTACAGGGGGCTGTATAGCGTTATCTACAGAGGGGGCTGTATGGCGCTATCTACAGGGGGCTGTATGTCGTTATCTACAGGGGGCTGTATGGCGTTATCTACAGGGGGGCTGTATGGCGCTATCTACAGGGGGGCTGTATGGCGTTATCTACAGGGGGTCTGTATAGCGTTCCCTACAGGGGGGTCTGTAGGGAACACCATACAGACCCCCCTGTAGGGAACGCCATACAGCCCCCCTGTAGGGAACGCCATACAGCCCCCCCTGTAGGGAACGCCATACAGCCCCCCCTGTAGGGAACGCCTTACAGCCCCCCCTGTAGGGAATGCTATACAGCCCCCCTCTGTAGGGAACGCTATACAGCCCCCCTCTGTAGGGAATGCTATACAGTCCCCCCTGTAGGGAACGTTATACAGCCCCCCCTGTAGGGAACGCCATACAGCCCTCCTGTAGGGAACGCCGTACAGCCCCCCCTGTAGGGAACGCTATACAGCCCCCCCTGTAGGGAACGCCATAAAGCCCCCCCCATGGGGAACGCCATAAAGCCCCCCTGTAGGGAACGCCATACAGCCCCCACTGTAGGGAACGCTATACAGCCCCCCCTGTAGGGAACACCATACAGCGTCCCCAACCCCCTAAAAAAATGCGACCTACAGTGTGAAAAGACATGTATCCCCTATCCACAGGATAGGGGATACATGTGTGATCGCTGGCAGCGATAGCGAGAACGGGGGACCGAAAGTCCCCCAAGTTCTCCATCACTCGCCTCTGACTTCCGGCGACTGCGCAGCTCAATAAAAATGAAAGGAGCGCTGGTCACGCATGCGCACAAGCGCGACCGGCGCTCCATTCATTTCTACGGAGCTGCCGACACAGACCCCGGAAGTCCGAGGTTTGTGATGGAGAACTTCAGGGGACTTTCAGTCCCCCGTTCTCCCTATCACTGGCGTAGCTATAGGGGTCGCAGCGGTCGCAATTGCGACCGGGCCCCGAAGCCAGGGGGGCCCACAGCCCCCCGCACCACATCAATAAAAAGTTACTATAGTAACTCGGGCCGCGGGCCCCTGTTACTATAGTAACAGACTGTACTTACCTTCCTGGTTCCGGATCGCAGCGGAGGTCCTGACGTCAAGCGCTGTGCGCAACGCATGCCGTCACAGCGCTAGGCGCCGCGCACAGCATCGAGACGACAGAACTTCCGCCGCGGCTGAAGAGGAAGGTAAGATTAGCCCTGACTGGCAGGGTCCGACTCCCGGGACCCGCCAATCAGCTGTTTTGAAAAGGCCGTAGCACTGGTACGAGAGCTGCTCCCCTTCATTCCGGTCACTCCATTCCTGTCACACTGTGAATCCGTGTCGGCGATTCACAGAGTGAGCGAGTAGTGAAATGAAGGAAAACAGCTCTCGTACGAGTGCTGCGGCCACTTCAAAACAGCTGATTTGCAGGTCCCAGGAGACGGACCCCGGACACATCAGCTATTGATGGCCTATTCTGTGGATAGGCCATCAATGTTTAGGGACTGCACAACCCCTAAGCCTACGATGTAGCAGGCTTAGGGGGCCCATGAGACAGGATCACAGATTGTGTGATGCTGTCTGCTGGGCCCTGTATCTAAGCCAATCACATGGTAGGCTTAGATACATGGCCCATGCGTGATCCTGTCTGCTGGGCCCTGTATCTAAGCAGATCACAGGGTAGGCTTAGATACATGGCCCATGTGTGATCCTGTCTGATGGGCCCTGTATATAAGCCCACCACACTGTAGGTTTAGATACAGGGCCCCAGCACACAGTAATCTTATACTGTATAAGATTACTGTCTGCTGGACCCTGTATCTAAGCCTATGTTGTGGTAGGCTTAGATACAGGGTCCCACAGACAGTATCACACATGGGCCCTGTATCTTTTTTTTTTATTATCAATAAAATGGTTAATGAGGGTTGTGTGTTTTTTATTTTTTTTATTTCAATAAAATATTTTTTCTATGTCTTTGTGTTTTTTTTTAAACTATATTACTACCGCCTTAGTAATGGCCGCCGGCTGATTGACAGTATCCATTGCTAAGGCGGGGCTTAGTGTTAGCAGGTGCAGAGGCTAACACTAACCCCCTTTATTACCCCGGTACCCACCGCCACAAGGGGTGCTGGGAAGAGCCGGGTACGATCCAGTACCTGACCATCTGTAGAGGCTGCTGCTGCTTTATTGTATCTGGCTGGTTATGAAAAATGGGGGGGACCCGACGTCATTTAAAAAAAATAATAATAATAAATAATTGGAAAGAACATTGTCGGGTCCCCCCCAATTTTCATAACCAGCCAGATACAACACAGCAGCAGCAGGCAGCATTACCAGGGTGGGAAGGGCCACTGTTTTTGGCCTTCCCCGGCCTAATACTACCAGCCTGCGGCCACCCCGGTGACTGCACGTCACTACAGATGGACGGGTACTGGTTCGTACCCGGCTCTTCCCAGTACCCCTGGTGGCGGTGGGTACCGGGGTAATAATGGGGGTTAGTGTTGGCCTCTGCACCTGCTAACATTAAGTCCCGCCTTAGTAATGGAGGTTGTCAGCCAGCGGCCATTACTAAGGCGGTGATAATAAAGTTTAAAAAGATACAAGCACATAGAAAAAATATTTTATTGAAATAAAAAAACACAACCCTCATTAACCATTTTATTGAGAATAAAAAAAACGCCGTCATTGAAGTCCTCGAATCCGAAGTCCAACAACCGAACCTGTAAAAAAACACAAACACACAAAAATAATCCGTAACACATAAAGAAGCAAAATTATTCTTACCTTTCCTGGGTCCAACGCTGGAGCCGCAATGTCAGCGAGCTGAGCCCTGTATCTAATACTATCATGTGTGATACTGTCTGCTGAGCACTGTATCTAATCCAATCATGTGTGATACTGTCTGCTGGGCCCTGTATCTAATCGTATCATGTGTGATACTGTCTGCTGAGTCACTGTATCTAATCGTATCATGTGTGATACTGTCTGCTGGGCCCTATATCTAATCCAATCATGTGTGATACTGTCTGCTGAGCCACTGTATCTAATCCTATCATGTGTGATACTGTCTGCTGGGCCACTGTATCTAATCCTATCATGTGTGGTACTGTCTGCTGAGCCACTGTATCTAATCCTATCATGTGTGATACTGTCTGCTGAGCCAATGTATCTAATCCTATCCATAGTTTATAGGTTCGTAGTGCTATAGATATTTTTTTTGGGGCGGGCACATATGTATTGGGGCTATTTCCCCTGACATTTTAAGCCCTGAGGGTATGTTCACACGGCAGCCTCCATTACGCCTGAAATTACGGAGCTGTTTTCAGGAGAAAACAGCACCGTAATTTCAGCAGTAAAGGCATGTGCAGGCGTCTTTCGCTGCGTCCATTACGGACGTAATTGGAGCTGTTTTTCCATGGAGTCCATGGAAAACGGCTCCATTTACGTCTGAAGAAATGACAGGCACTTCTTTGACGCGGGCGTCTTTTTGACACCGGCGCGTAAAAAAAATGACCGTCGGCACAGAACATCGTAAGACCCATTCAAATGAATGGGCAGATGTTTGCCAACGCTTTTGAGCCGCATTTTCGGACGTAATTCAATGCTAAAACGCCAGAATTATGTCCGTAAATAGGTTGTGTGAACCCAGCCTTAGTGACGCCCCCGGCTGCTAGTGCTGCATTGTTGGGCACTTAGGAGACCCAGCGATGCAGCTGAAAGCTGCGGACCGTCTGCCATGAGAAGTTTGCGGGGGGGCCCAGTGAGAACTTTTGCATCGGGGCCCATGAGCCTTTAGCTACGCCCCTGCTCCCTATCACTGCCAGCGATCACACATGTATCCCCTATCCTGTGGATATCCTGTGGATAGGGGATACATGTCTTTTATTTAATGGCAGAGCGGGGAGATGCCTCCCTCCTCTGCCGTAGTGTTCAGTGGCGTCACGCTGTAGAAGCCATAGCGGCTGCTAGCGGAGCCTCCGGCCATAGTGGGGGCCCGTGCCGGTGAGAGACACGGGCCCCCTCATGCCGCGGGCCCCGTAGCAGCCGCTACAGCTGCTATAGCGGTAGTTACGCCACTGGATACTGCCCAGCGTTCTACCTGTATTTCTCCACGTTTGATGTAAGATTCAGCAGGAGATCACACATATGTGACACTTTGACTTAATTTCGATAGTCTGAATGTTAGGTGGAGGAAAATCCCAGAATAGAAAGCATACAGGAGAAAAAAAAGAGTTCTTGCAGGACATCACACGAGTTGTCTAATAAAAGATACACAAATTTCTGGTATAGAACTACTATACCAATAATGTGAGACTAAATAAAGAGGTTGCACAGGGTCAGAAAAAAAAGGCTGCTGTGTTTACTAAAACAGTGCCACCTCTGTCCCTGGGTTATGTCTGGTATTACATCGTATTACATCTCTGCTCCGTTTTATTTTTTGTTTTTCTGCTGTTTAAAAATAGAACGGCCAACTATTTTCTAAGGCCCCATGCACACGACCGTAAAAATCGCCCATAATTACAGACTGTAATTACGGTACGTAATTACGAACCTATTCATTTCTATATCCGACAGACACCTTCCCTTATATTTACGGGACGGTGTACGTGCTGTAGAAACTTTCCGAAAAAAATTGGACATGTCCTATTTTTTTATTTTACGGACCGTACTCCCAAACTTTATAATGGGATCACGGCTCGTAAAAACGGTCTGTCTTTGTATTAATACAGCAGTATTGGCAAATGAGAATATATCTCGTCTGAAAGTCAATATAATGATCCCCGATAGGGTTTTATATTGGATCATGATTCATTTTGTCAAAACTCCAAATTTGAATTGCAACTAGCTAGAAGGGTCTTCTTTCTGGCTAAGTAGCTATAGGGGTCGCAATTGCGACCGGGCCCAGAAGCCAGGGGGGCCGGTAGCCCCACGCACCACATCAATGAAAAGTTACTATAGTAACTAGGGCCTATGTAATAAACTACACGGGCCCCTGTTACTATAGTAACTGACAATACTTACCCTCCTCTTCCTGGAGCGCATCAGAGGTTCTAACGTCACAGCGCTATGCGCAGAGCATAACGTCACGATGCTATGCGCTGCGCACAGCATCCCGACATTTATGGAGTGAGGACCGGCGGCCAAAGAGGAGGTAAGTTTAATTTTAGTGTCTTGTTGATGGGTTGGGGGTCAGACACCCGGGACCCCCGCCAATCAGCTGTTTTGAAGGGGTTTCAGCCGCTCGTACGAGCGCTACTTCCCCTTCCTTCCGGTCACTTTCTCACACTGAATCGCCGACACAGGCGTGTCAGCGATTCAAGGTGTGAGCAAGTGAGGGAAATGAAGGGGAAGCAGCTCTCGTGCGAGCTCTGCACCCCCTACAAGGCAGCTGATTGGCGGGGATCCCGGGCGTCTTACCCCGACCAATCCGCTATTGATGGCCTATACTGAAGATAGGCCATCAATGTTTAGGGATTGGACAACCTTTAAAGCCTACCCTGTGTTAGGCTTAGATACAGGGCCCCAGCTTATACTGCATAAGAATACTGTCTGCTAGACCCTGTATCTAAGCCTACATTATTACAGGGTCCAACAAACAGTATCACACATGCACATGGGCCCTGTTCACATCACCGCTGCCCTTCCGTTGAGGGGTTCCATTGAGGGGTTCCCTTAACGTTAAAGGGAACCTGTCACCAGCATTTGACCTATTAAACCAGCAATACCAGGGGGTAGTGGGTTAAAAATAATTTCTATATAACTTATAATTATGTTCTTAGTCGGTTCTGAAGCTTTAGTATTCCGTTTTTAGTGTTCCCACACCGTATGCTAATGAGCATAAAAGAATCAAATCTTTGTTTGAAAAGAGTCAAATCTTCGTTCCTCAAGTCTTTCCGAGTTTACCCCGCCTCCTTACTTTTGATTGACAGCTCCTCGCCTTCCCCCAGCACACAAAATCCCGCACTTGTGCATTGATGTCCTCTTCTGGTGTGTGCGCACAAAGTGACACCGGATTATTACGATAAAAAGCGTCAAATGTTTGCAGACTGTTATTTACAGTCGGAGGAAGAGTTTAGGAGAGGGGATAACGGCAATGAACTTTTCCATTAAGGAATAAGTAAAGTTCAATAGGTGAAATGCTGGTGACGGGTTCCCTTTAAGGCATACGGAAACCTTAGCTTCCGTTTGCATCACCATTGATCTCAATGGTGATGGAAACTTTGCTAATGGTTTCCGTTTGTCACCGTTGTGAATGGGTTCCGTTGTTTTGGCGGAATCAATAGCGCAGTCGACAATACAAAACAACAGAATCCTGTCACATCAATAGTGAGGGAAACTGAAGCGGAGATTTCAGTTTGCCTTCCTGTTGAGGGGTTAACCCGACGGAACCCATCAACAGAAGGGCAGCGGTGATGTGAACTGCCCTTACTAATGTTTTTTTGTTTGTTTTGTTTTTTACAGGTTCTGTTGTTGGACTACGTCGGATTCGAGGTCTACCTCGATGACGGCTTTTTTATTCTCAATAAAATGGTTAATGAGGGTTGTGTGGGGGTGTTTTATTTTAATAAATCTATTTTTTCTATGTCTGTATTTTTTTTTTTACTTTATCGCTGCCAACTTACTAATGGCCGCTGACAGATTGACAGCGTCCATTACTATGGCGGGGCTTAGTGTTAGCCAGTGAAAAGGCTAACACTAACCCCAATTATTACCCCGGTACCCACCGCCACCAGGGGTGCCAGGAAGAGCCGGGTACGATCCAGTACCCGAACATCTGTAGTGATGGTCGGGCACTGGGGTGACCACAGGCTGGTATTATTAGGCTGGGAAAGGCCAAAAACAGTGGGCCTTCCCACCCTGGTAATGCTAGCCTACTGCTGCTGTGTTTTATCTGACTGGTTATGAAAAATGGGGGGGACCCCCGCGTCATTTAAAAAAAATAATAATTGGACAGCACGATGTGGGGTTCCCACATTTTTATAACCAGCCAGATACAACATAGCAGCAGCAGGCTCACGTTACCAGGGTGGGAAGGGTCACAGTTTTTGGCCTTTCCCAGCCTAATAATATCAGACTGCGGCAGCCCCAGTGCCCCTCTGTCACTACAGATGGTCGGGTACCAGGGTAATAATGGTTATTAGTGTTAACCTCTTCATGTCTAACATTAAGTCCCCCCCCTCCCATTAGTAATGGGCGTTGTGAATCAGCCAGCGACAATCACTAGGGCGGTAGTTATAAAGTTTAAACAAATACAAAGACATAGATAAAATATTTTATTGAAATAAAAATTCCACACAACCCTTGTTATCCATTTTATTGGGAATAAAAAAAAACGCAGTTATCGAAGTAGTCCTCGAATCTGAAGTAGTCCAACAAACGAGCTTGTAAAAAAACAAACACACAAAAATAATTAGCACATATCACATCAAAAAGGAAAATAATTATTATTCTTACCTTTCCTGGGTCCAGCGCTGGAGCTGCAATGTCAGCGAGCAGGGCCCTATATCTAATCCAATCATGTGTGATACTGTCTGTTGTATCACTGTATCTAATCCTATCATGTGTGATACTGTCTGTTGAGTCACTGTATCTAATCCTATCATGTGTAATACTGTCTGCTGGGCCCTATATCTAATCCTATCATGTGTGATATTGTCTGGTGGGCCTTATATCTAATCCTATCATGTGTGATACTGTCTGCTGGGCCCTATATCTAATCCTAGCATGTGTGAAACGGTCTGCTGAGCCACTGTGTCTAATCCTATCATGTGTGATACTGTTTGTTGAGCCACTGTATCTAATTCTATAATGTGTGCTACTGTCTGCTAAGCCACAGAATCTAATCTTATACACACAGTGAAGGAAGTAAGTATTTGATCCCTTGCTGATTTTGTAAGTTTGCCCACTGTCAAAGACATGAACAGTCTAGAATTTTTAGGCTAAGTTAATTTTACCAGTGAGAGAACGAGTATATAAAAAAAAATAACTGAAAATCACATTGTCAAAATTATATATATTTATTTGCATTGTGCACAGAGAAATAAGTATTTGATCCCTTTGGCAAAAAAGAATTAATACTTGGTGGCAAAACCCTTGTTGGCAAGCACAGCAGTCAGACATATTTTGTAGTTGATGAAGAGGTGCAGACATGTTAGATGGCATTTTGGCCCACTCCTCTTTGTAGATCATCTGTAAATCATTAAGATTTCGAGGCTGTCGCTTGGCAACTCGGATCTTCAGCTCCCTCCATAAGTTTTCGATGGGATTAAGGTCTGGAGACTGGCTAGGCCACTCCATGACCTTAATGTGCTTCTTTTTGAGCCACTCCTTTGTTGCCTTGGCTGTATGTTTCGGGTTATTGTTGTGCTGGAAGACCCAGCCACGTGCCATTTTTAATGACCTGGTGGAGGGAAGGAGGTTGTCACTCAGGATTTGACGGTACATCGCTCCATCCATTCTACCATTGATGCGGTGAAGTAGTCCTGTGCCCTTAGCAGAGAAACACCCCCAAAACATAATGTTTCCACCTCCATGCTTGACAGTGGGGACGGTGTTCTTTGGGTCATAGGCAGCATTTCTCTTCTTCCAGACACGGCGAGTTGAGTTAATGCCAAAGAGCTAAATTTTAGTCTCATCTGACCACAGCACTTTCTCCCAATCACTCTCAGAATCATCCAGATGTTCATTTGCAAACTTCAGACGGGCCTGTACATGTGCCTTCTTGAGCAGGGGGACCTTGCGGGCACTGCAGGATTTTAATCCATTATGGCATAATGTGTTACCAATGGTTTTCTTGGTGACTGTGGTCCCAGCTGCCTTGAGATCATTAACAAGTTCCCCCCGTGTAGTTTTCGGCTGAGCTCTCACCTTCCTCAGGATCAAGGATACCCCACGAGGTGAGATTTTGCATGGAGCCCCAGATCGATGTCAATTGACAGTCATTTTGTATGTCTTCCATTTTCTTACTATTGCACCAATAGTTGTCTCCTTCTCACCCAGCGTCTTACTTATGGTTTTGTAGCCCATTCCAGCCTTGTGCAGGTCTATGATCTTGTCCCTGACAACCTTAGAAAGCTCTTTGGTCTTGCCCATGTTGTAGAGGTTAGAGTCAGACTAATTAATTGAATCTGTGGACAGGAGTCTTTTATACAGGTGACCATTTAAGACAGCTGTCTTTAACCCCTTCCCGCTCCTGGACGTACTATTAGGTCATGGCAGCTGTATCGTTCGCACTCCATGACCTAATAGTATGTCTCGGTAGTAACGGCCGTTTCGGCCGTCCTCCCGACACATACAGGAGCTGTGACAGCTGCTGTCTCGTACAGCAGCTGTCACAGCTCCTACAGCGGGGACCGATCGCTGTGTCCCCGCTGATTAACCCCTTAAAAGCCGCGTTCTATAGAGATCGCGGCTTTTTAGGGGTTGAGCTGCCATCACCGGCCTGCTACACTATAGCGGCCGGCGATGGTGACTATGGCAACCGGACACCAAACAATGGCGTCCGGCTATGCCATAGACGGAAGCCTAGTGGGTCCTGACAATGTCAGGACCCACTATGCTTGCTGTCAGTGAGTAGCTGACAGCTCTAATACACTGCACTACGCATGTAGTGCAGTGTATTAGAATAGCGATCAGCGCCTCCTGCCCCTAGTGGGACAAAGTAATAAAGTTAAAAAAAAGTTAAAAAAAGATGTGTAAAAATAAGAAAATAAAAGATTTAAAAGTATTAAAAGTAAAAATCCCCCTTTTTACCTTATCAGTAATTTATTATTAATAAAAATATATAAACAAACAAATAAACTATACATAATTGGTATCGCCGCATGCGAAACGGCCTGAACTACAAAATTATTTTGTTATTTATCCCGCACGGTAAACGCCGTAAAAGAAAATAATAATAAACCGTACCACAATCACAATTGTTTGGTCACTTCACATCCCAAAAAAAGGAATAAAAAGAGATCAAAAAGTCGCATGTACCTAAAAATGGTGCTAATGGAAACTACAGTTCGTTACACAAAAAATAAGTCATCGCACGGCTTTATTGATTGAAACATAAAAAAGTTCTGGCGCTTAGAATAAGGTAACACTAAAAGTGAATGATTTTTTATGAAACGTATTTTATTGTGCAAACGCCATAAGACATAAAAAAAACTATAAACATCTGGTATCGCCATAATCGTATCGCCCCGCAGAATAAAGTGAATATGTCATTTATAGCGCACGGTGAACGCTGTAAAACAAATAGAATAAAAAAACAATAGTAGAACTGCTGTTTTTTAGTCACCACGCCACCTAAAAATAGAATAAAAACTGATCAAAAAGCTGCATGCACCCCAAGAAAACTACAATGGATTCCTTAAGGGGTCTAGTTTACAAATTGGGGTCACTTTTGGGGGGTTTCCACTGTTTTGGCACCACAAGACCTCTTCAAACCGGACATGGTGCCTAATAAAAAAGAGGCCTCAAAATCCCCTAGGTGCCCCTTTGCTTCGGAGGCCGGTGCTTCAGTCCATTACCGCACTAGGGCCACATGTGGGATATTTCTCAAAATTGCAGAATTTGGGCAATACGTATTAAGTTGCGTTTCTCTGATAAATCCTTTTGTGTAATAAAAAAAATGGTATAAAGAGGATTTTCTGACAAAACAAAAAATGTAAATTTCACCTCTACATTGCTCTAAATTTCTGTGAAACACCTAAAGGGTTCATAAACTTTCTAAATGCTGTTGTGAATACTTTGAGGGGTCTAGTTTCTAAAATGGGGTGTTTCATAGGGGTTTCTAATATATGGGCCCCTCAAAGCAACTTCAAAACTGAACTGTAACCTAAAAAAATAAATAAATGAGGCAATACTTCGCTTCTTACATTATACTGATAATGAGCCGTGCCCACCCCGAGATGACCCCAGTTTTGACCGTTTGTATAAACGGAGACCCCTATTAGACCATTTCGGTGCCCGGTTTTCCCAAGCATACACCCCAGAGAAGTGTATTTCTATTGATGAGTCCCTGGTACATTTTAAAGGGAGGGTTCAATTCCGCGAGTGTTGCCGGGTAAGAGGGCAAGGTATGGCGTGAAGATGTATAAGCTATGTGAGAGTGCATCAGGGTATACCTACAGATTTAGGCTATATGAAGGAAAGGCCACCCCCAAACCAGACTGCATCCTGGACTACAATAGGTACATGGGAGGGATGGACTTGTCAGATCAAGTCCTGAAGCCCTACAGCGCCATTCGGTGTGGTATAAGAAGAAACAGATGGCTTTGTACAATGTGTACATGCTACGTCGATGTGCAGGCCAGAGGGGAACTTTCCTGGAATTTCAAGAGGTGGTTATCAAGAACCTAATCTTTAGGGACCAAGAAGGGGGGGCACCCAGTACTTCTGGAAGCGGGGCCACACGCATCGTACCAGGGCGGCAACACTTTCCAGGAGAATTTCCCCAAACTGGCAAGAAGGGAAAAAGTCAAAAGAGGTGCAAAGTCTGCTCTAAGAGGGGGATAAGGGCTGACACAATATATCAATGTGACACATGTTCCGAATAATCAGAGCTCTGTATGAAAGAGTGTTTTAAAATTTATCATACATCCCTTGGTTTATAATTTACCCCAATTTTAGTTACCCTGATGCACTCCGCACAGCTTATCCCCCCTTGTCTTTCCCCTCTGGGCCCTGCTGTGTGCCCAGGCAGCTGATAACAGCCACATGGAGGGTATTGCCATACCCGGGAGAACCCACATTACAGTCTATGGGGTGTAGGTCTCCGGTCAAAATGCTCACTACACCTCTAGATGAATGCCTTAAGGGTGTAGTTAAAATGGGGTCAATTCTTGCGGGTTTCAACTGTACTGGTACCTCAGGGGCTTCTGCATACATGACTTCGCACTAGAAAATCCCCAGTAGGCCAAATGGTGGTCCTTTCCTTCTGAGCCCTCCCATGGGCCCAAACGGCAGTTTATCACCAGAAATGGGGTATTACCACACTCAGGACAAATTGTGCAACAGAATGGGGTATTTTGTTTCTTGTGAAAATAAGAAATTTTCAGCCAAAACTACATATTATTTGAAAAAAATAATTTTGTTTTAATTCCCAGCCCTATTCAAATAAGTTCTGTGAAAAAACTATGGCGTCAAAATGGTCACAACACCCATAAATGAATTCCTTGAGGGGTGTAGTTTCCAAAATGGGGTCATTTGTGGTTGCTTTCTATTCTTTTGATACCTCTGGGGCTCTGCAAATACGACATGGCAGCCGAAAACCAATCCAGCAAAAGAGTCCAAAGAACAAATAGCGCACCTTTCCTTCTGAGCCCTCCCATGGGCCCAAACGGCTGTTTATCGCCACAAATGGGGTATTGCCGCACTCAGGACAAATTGGGCAACAAAATGGAGTATTTTATTTATTGTGAAAATAAGAATTTTTGAGCTAAAACGACATATTATTGGAAAAAATATTATTTTTTTTAATTCCCAGCCCAATTCAAATAAGTTCTGTGAAGAAACTATGGGGTCTAAATGGTCACATTACCCATAAATGAATTCCTTGAGGGGTGTAGTTTCCAAAATGGGGTCACTTTTGGTGGGTTTCCATTGCTTTGATACCTCTGGGGCTCTGCAAATGCGACACGGCACCCGAAAACCAAACCAGCAAAATCTGCACTCCAAAGAACACACAGCGCTCCTTCCCTTCTGAGGCCTCCCATGGGCCCAAACTGCAGTTTATCGCCACAAATGGGGTATTGCTGCACTCAGGAGAAATTGGGCAACAAAATGGGGTATTTTGTTCCCTGTGAAAATAAGAAATTTTGATAAAAAATGACATCTTATTGTAAAAAATGTCATTTTTTTCATTTCACAGCCCAATTCAAATAGGTGCTGTGAAAAAACTGTGCGGTCAAAATGGTAACAACAACTATAAATGAATTCCTTGAGGGGTGTAGTTTCCAAAATGGGGTCACTATTGGGGGATTCCTACTGTTTTGGCACCTCAACACCTTTTCAAACCTGGCATGCTGCCTAAAATATATTCAAATAAAAAAAGAGGCCTCAAAATGCACTAGGTGCTCCCTTGCTTCTAGGGCTTGTGTTTTATTCCACGAGCGCAGTAGAGCCACATGTGGGACATTTCTAAAAACTGCAGAATCTGGACAATAGATGTTTAGTAGTGTTTGTCTGGTAAAACCTTCTGTGTTACAGAAAAAAAATTGAATAAAATTGAAATTCAGCAAGAAAAATGAAATTTGCAAATTTCACCTCCACTTTGCTTTAATTCCTGTGAAATGCCTGAAGGGTTAAAAAACTTTCTAAATGCTGTTTTGAATACTTTGAGGGGTCTAGTTTTTAAAATGGGGTGTTTTATCAGGGTTTCTAATACATAGGCCCCTCAAAGCCACTTCAGAACTGAAGAGGTACCTTAAAAAAAAGGCTTTTGACATTTTCTTAAAAATATGAGAAATTGCTGTTTATGTTCTAAGCCTTGTAACGTCCAAGAAAAATAAAAGAATGTTCAGAAAATGATGCCAATCTAAAGTAGACATATGGGAAATGTGAACTAGTAACTATTTTGGGTGGTATAACCGTCTGTTTTACAAGCAGATGCATTTCAATTCTGAAAAATGCTATTTTTTCAAAATTTTCTCTAAATTTTGACAATTTTTCACAAATAAACACTAAATATATTGACCAAATTTTACCACGAACATGAAGCCCAATGTGTCACGAGAAAACAATCTCAGAATCGCTTGGATAGATTTAAGCATTCCGACGTTATTACCACATAAAGTGAAATATGTCAGATTTGAAAAATGGGCTCTGAGCCTTAAGGCCAAAACTAGGCTGCATCCTTAAGGGGTTAATTCAGGCACCAAGTTGATTTGGAGCGTGTAACTGGTCTGGAGGAGGCTGAACTCTTAATGTTTGGTAGGGGATCAAATACTTATTTCTCTGTGCACAATGCAAATAAATATATATAATTTTGACTATGTGATTTTCTTTTTTTTTATATAATCTATCTCTCACTGGTAAAATTAACTTAGCCTTAGCCTAAAAATTCTAGACTGTTCATGTCTTTGACAGTGGTCAAACTTACAAAATCAGCAAGGGATCAAATACTTATTTCCTTCACTGTAGCTTTAGGGTCGTAGTGCTATAGATATGCTGTCTCATATATATATATATATATATATATATATATATATATATATATATATATATATATATATGCACATATTCATACACGCACACATTTTGATTTTGAAGGGGGCACATATGTATTGGGGCTATTCCCCCTGATGTTTTAAGTCCTTAGTGACGCCCCTGGCTGCTAGTCTTGCATTGTTGGATCACTTAGGAGACCCAGCGATGCAGCTGAAAGCTGCGGGCTATCGCCCCTGAGAAGTTTGGGGGGAGGCCAAGACGACGCTTTGCATCTGGGCCCATGAACCTTTAGCTACGCCCCTGGCTGTGCCAATGTATTGAACTACTTATATTGCAGATTGTGAAGGGTTAAAGGGGTTGTCCCAAGTCCCCATCTTACTGTTCAAGGCCCCAAATTACTGAGATACTGTTTATGCAAACCAAGCCCTTTCTGAGCTTGGTGGTTTAAGTGGCTTGTGATCTAAGTGGAGTTATAAAACCGGCTTGTGGTGCTGTATTTCTGTGTTTGTGAATCTGTTTTGATTGCTTGCAAATAGAAGATAGAAAAAACTCACACAATTTTAAACCCTTCTTTTTTTTTTTCTTTGCAGATTCGTTCCAGCTGAGCAGCTGACTAGGGGGAAGGGGTTAACTGGACACAGGTGGTATAAATTAGTCAGCAGAACTCATTTTGAGCTTGCTCTTTCTGAGCTTGGTGGTCTAAGTGGAGTTCTGAAGCCCCAGTAAGTACTCTTCTATTCTTTTACTTTGGCAATTGTTCACTGTTTTGTGGTAACTTGGATAATGGATAGCAAGATTGGAGGTTTTCTTCAGTGCAGTTTGTCATATGTATACACGACTGGAGCAGGAGTTCCAGGGTGAATATCTCTGTGGCAGATGTGAGCATGTTGTTCACCTGGAAGCTCGCATTAGAGATCTGGAGGAGCAGAACGCAACACTGAGGAGGATAGACAATCTTGAGCTGAGCTTGCTGCTCACAGAGCATGCAGTTAGTGGGTTAGAACTGGAGGGTGAAGACATGGGTGAGCAGGATCAGGTAAGTAGCTGGGTTAATGTAGTTAGGGGCAGTAGAAAGGGGTCAAAGAAAAGGAAGGCCGATCCGGAGAACAGCCCAGCTAGTAGTCGGCGGGATAGTAATGCAGGTAAGCCAAGACAATTGATAGTTGTAGGGGATTCTATAATCAGGAAGACGGATAGAATAATTTGTCGCCAAGACCGCCTCAACCGAATGGTTTGCTGTCTCCCTGGTGCCAGGGTTCCACATGTGGTGTAACGGGTGGACAAATTGCTGGGAGGGGCTGGTGATGATCCAGCTGACGTGGTCCATGTGGGTAGAGATGAGCGAACTTATGAAAAGTTCGGTTCGGCTAGTTCGCCGAATTTCACGAAAAAGTTTGATTCGGACCGAACCTGTAATTTCCGTGCGCCGAGCATGGTACTGTCCAGGGTGCTGAAAGAGTTAATGGGCTGCACTAACTCTTTCAGCAACCTTGACAGTACCATGCTCGGCGCGCGGAAAATACAATCTAATGTAATAAAAAAATAAAATAAAGAAATGTCATACTTGCTTTCCTCCTGTCCGGCCTCCAGCGATGACGTTTCATCCATGTCGCCGCTGTAGCCAATCACAGGCTGTAGTGGCGGTCACGCACGTCAGGATGACGTCAGAAGGCCGGCCTCCAGGGATGACGCTTCATCCGACGTGACCGCCCCTGCAGCCAATCACAGCCGGCAGCGGCCCCTGCAGCCAATCACAGGCTGCAGCGGCCTCTGCAGCAAATCACACGCTCCTCTCCTGAAATAATCTGTGCTGCCTTAAACTCTGTGGACAGGTCAGGATCCTGTTTCTTTTAAATGCTGCTGGGGAACCCGCTCGATCCACTATATAAGGCTGCGCTACAGTGCAGCATTTAAAAGAAACAGGATCCTGACCTGTCCACAGAGTTTAAGGCAGCACAGAGTATTTCAGGAGATGAGCATGCAGATCTTGTGCGGGGTGGTGACTTGCCAATCATGTGAAGGTGTTATTGAGGATAGGAGTGGAGGAGAGGTAACAGACTGAGAGCTACGTAATGGTATGAGCAGAGTTCACAGCAGCACTGAATCTACACGCTCCTCTCCTGAAATACTCTGTGCTGCCTTAAACTCTGTGGATAGGTCAGGATCCTGTTTCTTTTAAATGCTGCACTGTAGTGCAGCCTTATATCGTGGATCGAGCGGGTTCCCCAGCAGCATTTAAAAGAAACAGGATGCTGACCTGTCCACAGAGTTTAAGGCAGCACAGAGTATTTCAGGAGATGAGCACGGCCGGGCCCGGCCGGCCACGGGCAGCCAGTCGTTTTTCCGAGCCGTGCTCCCATTACAAAGTATAGGAGCACGGCCTGTAAAATAAAAAAATAGAACATGTTCTATCTTTTTAGCGGCACGGGCACCTTCCCGTGAGAAAACGGGAAGGTACCCATGGCTAACAGTAGTCTATGGGCCCGCTATTTCGGGTCGTAATTATGACCCGTAATAACGGGTGTTTTTACGGTCGTGTGCATGAGGCCTCGTAATGACGGGTGGCTACATGTGTTCACCCGTCATTACGGCAGCGTTGCTAGGCGACGTCAGTTAATAGTCACTGTCCAGGGTGTTGAAAGAGTTAACTGATCGGCAATAACTGTTTCAGCACCCTGGACAGTGAATTCAGATCAGAATATAGAGCAACCTGTAAAAAAAATAGAAGTTCCTACTTACCGAGAACTCCCTGCTTCCTCCAGTCCGGTCTCCTGGCCGTTGCCTTGGTGACGCGTCCCTCTCGACATCCGGCCCGACATTCCTGGATGACGTTACTGCCCATGTGACCGCTGCAGCCAATCACAGGCTGCCGCGGCCTCTGCAGCCAATCACAGGCTGCCGCGTCAGAAAAGAAGGTCGGACTGGAGGAAAAAGAGGGACTCGTCACCCAGACAATGACCGGGTACGTATGAAATGCTTTTTATTTTATTTTTAATCAGCAGCCTCTTTTCTCTATCGGTAATTGATAGAGACAAGTGGCTGCCAATTTGTATAATATTTTTGACCGGGTTCGGTCAAAACGTGTTCGGCCGAACCCGGTGAAGTTCGGATTCGCTGCGAACCGAACTTTTTCCGATGTTCGGACCGAAACCGGGTTCGGTTGTCCCGGTTCGCTCATCTCTACATGTGGGTACCAACGACAGAATAAATGGTAGGTGGAGGAGCCTTAATAATAATTTCTTGAGGAGGGAGGCCAATGTAGAAAATAAAGGGGTAGTTAGGTTAGAGAGGGGTCAGACTATATTGGTGGGGGGAGAAACAGACGGTGGGGAGAGGACTAAGCAACAAGATAAGGAGATCCTTTTGTTACAAAACAGCAGTGAAAATAAAAAAGCCCAATTGTCAAATAATCAAATAATCACATTTCTGATACTGAAAATGAAACATTTAAAGGCAAGTTAAAGTGTATGTTCACAAATGCCAGAAGTCTAGCAAGCAAAATAGGGGAGCTGGAGGCCTTGATACTGGAAGAAAATATAGATATAGTTGGTGTTGCTGAAACATGGCTGGACTCTTCACATTATTGGGCTGTAAATCTACAGGGTTTTACACTATTTAGGAAAGACAGGGTGAATAGGAAAGGTGGTGGTGTATGTCTGTATGTGGGAAGCGATATGAAGGTGAGTGTGAATGAGACATTAGAGGGTGAAGATTGTGAGGAGGTTGAAACCTTGTGGGTGGAATCACAAAGGGAGGTAAACACTGAAAAAATTACTTTTGATGTAATCTATAGACCCCCCAATATAACTGAAGAGATAGATGGTCAAATATATAAACAGATGGAGCGGGCTGCACAGGCGGGTACTGTTGTGATAATGGGAGATTTTCATTTCCGGGATATTAATTGGTGTCATGGATCGGCTTCAACTGCAAAGGGGAAAATTTTATGGGCCAGTTTGTGGAAGACCCGACTAGACGTGAAGCTCTGTTGGATCTGGTCATTTCTAATAATGCAGAGCTTGTTGGGAATGTCAATGTTCGTGAAAACCTCGGTAACAGTGATCATAATATAGTTAGAATTTACCTATACTGTAAAAAACAAACACAGGCTGGGAGGGCAAAAACACTTAATTTTAAGAAGGCCAATTTCCCCAGGATGAGGGCTGCAATTCAGGATATAGACTGGGAAGAACTAATGTTAAATAAAGGGACAAATGATAAATGGGAGATTTTCAAATCTACTTTGGGTAATTATACTGCAAAATTTATTCCTACAGGTAACAAGTATAAACTACTAAAATTAAACCCCACATGGCTTACACCTTCTGTAAGAAGGGCAATACGTGACAAAAAAAGGGCATTTGAAAAATACAACTCTGAGGGTACAGCTGTAGCCTTTGTAAAATATAAAGAGCTTAATAAAATCTGTAAAAAGATAATAAAATCAGCAAAAATACAAAATGAAAGGCAGGTGGCCAAGGATAGTAAAACAGATCCTAAAAAATTCTTCAAGCATATAAATGCAAAAAAGCCCGGGTCTGAACATGTAGGACCCTTAGATAGTGGTAATGGGGAGTTGGTCACAGGGGATCAAGAGAAGGCAGAGTTACTAAATGGGTTCTTCCGCTCTGTATATACAACAGAAGAAAAAGCAGCTGATGTAGCTGCTGCCGGTGCTGTTAATATATCAGTTGATTTACTGAATTGGATGAATGTAGATATGGTGCAAGCTGAATTAAATAAAATAAACGTACACAAGGCCCCGGGACCAGATGTGCTACACCCTAGAGTACTTAAGGAGCTTAGTTCACTTATTTCTGTCCCCCTCTTTATAATATTTAGAGAGTCTCTCATGACTGGTATAGTGCCAAGAGACTGGTGCAGGGCAAATGTGGTGCCTATTTTCAAAAAGGGCTCTAGGTCTTCGCCGGGTAATTATAGACCAGTAAGTTTAATATCAATTGTGGGGAAAATGTTTGAGGGGCTGTTGAGGGACTATATACAGAATTATGTGACAATAAATAGTATTTTAAGTGACAGCCAGCACGGATTTACAAAGGACAGAAGTTGTCAAACCTACCTGATTTGTTTTAATGAAGAGGTAAGCAGAAGCCTAGACAAAGTGGCCGCTGTGGATATAGTCTTTTTGGACTTTGCAAAGGCATTTGACACTGTCCCCCATAGACGTCTAATGGGTAAATTAAGGACTATAGGTTTAGAAAGTATAGTTTGTAATTGGATTGAGAATTGGCTCAAGGACCATATCCAGAGAGTTGTGGTCAATGATTCCTACTCTGAATGGTCCCCAGTTATAAGTGGTGTACCCCAGGGTTCAGTGCTGGGACCACTATTATTCAACTTATTTATTAATGATATAGAGGATGGGATTAATAGCACTATTTCTGTTTTTGCAGATGACACCAAGCTATGCAATATAGTTCAGACTATGGAAGATGTTTGTGAATTGCAGGCAGATTTAAACAAACTAAGGCCTGATTTACACGAGCGTGTGCGTTTTGCGCGCGCAAAAAACGCGTTTTCGGCGCGTTTGTACTGCGTATGCACTTCGTATACGCAGCGTTGGTGCGTTTTAAACGCGCGCACGACTAGCGTTTGCATCGCGCGTAAAAAACGCAGAGGGGATTAGTGGGACGCCCGCCTACAAATAGGCCAGCTGGCCCAACCCCTGCTTGCTGGTAGAAATCTGTTTGGAACCTTATTTCCGCCTCTGCAGAAACCACAGTGTTTGTTTTTCCTTTCACGTTGGAATCGCTTTGACACCCAACTATTATGGCTTCGCCAGCGCTGGCGCGTGTGCTTCTTCTCTGGATGATCTCACGTCGGTTTGGCGAGCGCCGACACATGCTGCAGCACCACACGCCTGGAAGAAGTCGCATTTGGGTTCATCCACTTGTGGCCCAACGTACAATAAAAGGCTATTTCCATACCCTGTATGAGAACTTACGCCGGCATCCCGACAAATTTCGAGCCTTCTGCCGCATGTCTGTGGCCACATTTGACCTTCTGCTTGAGCAAACTCGCTCTGGTCTCACCTACCAGAATACCAACATGAGACGCTGCATTTCGGCCGAGGAACGGCTGCTTTTGACCTTGAGGTATGTGTGAAGCTGCTAGAACTTAGTCCATGCCGCTGCCTGCTTCACCAGCCCCCCACTAACATGTGTTCTGCCTTTCTTTTTCTTTCTCGTTCTTTTCTAAATTTCTGGCCACAGGCAATAGTTATTATTCGTTGCATTTTGAATTTCTTTTGGGAGTCACCACCATTTCCTTAATTGTCATATCCACCTGTGTCGTGTTGTGGCAGAGGTTAAAGAGCACGGTCATGCCTCAGCCCACGACAGAACAGTGGCTAAGTATTTCAGAGGGATTTCTTAGAGCTACTGAATTTCCAAATTGCATTGGTGCCCTTGACGGCAAACACATTCGTGTGAGAAAGCCCCCACGCAGTGGCTCGCAATACTATAACTACAAGCAGTATTTTTCTATGGTATTGTTAGCCTTGGCGGACACTAATTATTGTTTCTCTATTGTTGACATTGGCTCGTATGGAAGCTCGGCAGATGCACGCATATTCCATACATCAAGAATGGGGAAGCGACTCGTGAATAGGCGACTGGCGGTGCCGGAACCCTCCATCCTCCGGGGCTCCAGCGGGCCCCCAATCCCGTATGTAATCGTGGCGGATGAGGGGTTTGCACTCACAAGGCAAGTCATGCGTCCCTTTGCAAGAAGGGGCTTGGATGACCGTCGGCGCATGTTCAATCTCCGCCTGGGCCGAGCTCGGCGATGTGTGGAATGTGCCTTTGGCATTATGTCGAACAGGTGGCGTGTCTTTCTGTCAACAATGCAATTGTCCATGCAGAATGTCACACGTGTTATACAAGCGGGTTTAGTTCTGCATAACTTCTGCCGCATTAATGATGCTAACTTTGATGCAGAATATATCCTAACACATGCAGGCACCACTGACAATGTCCCGGTGATTCCTCTCGGCCGATCTGTCTCCTCCGGCCTTCGAGTGCGTGATACTTTGGCGGCATATTTTGAGTGCCCATCTGGACCAGCACCGTGGGGGGCTGATGACCTTTGAAGGAGTGTATGTTGTTTGGCGGCTTCCCTTCCCACGTCACATGTGACCATTTTGTAATTTTGTGTTTTTTGGGGTTGGTGTTGGGTTAGGGACTCGCAAAACATGAGGACCCTTGACGCGGGTTGCGAGCTTACATCTCTCAGGGTTTGACCAGGACTTTAGACAGTTGCCGACTTACTGTCCCCAGATATCGTGTTGTGCCGACTACAGTTAGGAAAGTCCAATTGCAAGTGTACTTAGTTTGCTTCGGGGCCCATGGCAGGACCTAAACGTTGCCATCGCTTGCAAGCCATGTCAAACCCCGAGAGATTAACTAAAACCTCATATCACGTGGGCATGCATTGGCCCAAAAGGCCAGAAGTGTGTGAGAGTGTAGGCAAAGGAAATGTGTTGCAAACCTTGTGTTGTGTGGCCTAAATGAATAACAACACGAATTCAAACCATTAACCATGAAACAGTTTATTTATGTCTTAGGACCAAACACAAACTTTTAGTAGCAAAGCATAGACACCAACATGGTGTAAAGTAATCAAAATCAAAACCATGAGCCCACAACAAACGTGGCCAGGCCTGCACCACACACAACTGTGGCGTCCAAATCTATTGGCACCAACACACTCAGAGGTGTTGATATTGTTGTCCTGGGGAGGACTGCGCCATTGCTCTATCGCCGTGAAACAGAAGTTTGGATTGTGGGGCGGTCTGCAAGCGTCGATCAATGTGACTATCGACGCCTGCAGATGGCCCATACGGTCCATGGGCACCAGCCATAGGAGGGGGACTATGCTGCGGCCGAAGGCATCATTCCCGTCCTCTTCTGTGGCTCGCCTAAGATAGTCGAGGACCCGAGTATCGACCTGGGCAGCTGTGGAGGAGTGTGGTGCACGAACACGGCGACTGCGGGCACGCACGGGGCGCTCCTGTGCTGGCGAGGCGACGGGCCTTGCAGACTGGCCAGGTGCGGGCTCCTGGGGTGTCGGCTCGGGGCTGGACGGCAGGACAGTCGGAGCAGGAGGTTCGCGCAGAGACTCCCCCACGTCAGTCTCCTCTGCGGTGTCCTCCAAATTGTCGGTGGTTCTACAAGGAGAAAAAAACGTAAGAATACAATATAGAACATTGCCCACACCAACACGTTGGCAAACAGGACATTGCCAAACACACATTAGACACATGCAAAGGCATAAACTCTTACGTGCGCATATCCATGACGTCCTTCAAGAACATGAGCTGCTTGGTGTAAATGTATGGCCGTTTGCGAGATGCCCCATCTCCGCTGCGACCCTTGTCACCCATCTCTCGCCTAAATTGATCACGGCAGCTCCGCCACCGTGTCTTGATATCTTGGACTGTTGGATGTAACAAAAACATAACACGCCATCAGAACTATCACCTCTCACTTCTAAATGAAGGGCCCTGCAGTGCCAAGGACGTGGGACACGGGGATGCACCTGCTCCACCTAAGTTTCTCGTGCTAATGAGCGGACTACACATACAGGGCCCCAGGTCTTCTATAGGGATGACAGGCATTGACAGAAAAAGCGTGGTACTCACCCAAGCGAGTGCGGTCCCGGGTTCGGCCAGTCTCCCACTCTTGCTCAAACAGGTTCTGGGCGACCAACTCCCATGCGTCCTCCTTTACCGTCCTGTTGTGGTACTTCTCTGATCGGGTGTCCCATATTGCCGGATGGTCCTGGACAAACAGGATGAGGCGCTCGACATCCATCCCGCGCGGCATGGCAGTAGAATAGATGACACGCTGAAAGCAACCTTGACAGAGTCTCCAGGCACTGGCTAGGCTTGCCCCCTCGCACTGGAAACACAGGCACTTCCTGGTTTGGGTTTGCTTTGTTTAGCTTTATAGACTATTTAGCATGGACATAACAGCTCTTGCGTGATTTTCGTGCATGCAACGCAGGAGCGTCCGTGTGTCATGCGTTGTTTTCACGCACCCATTGACTTCAATGGGTGCGTGTTGCGTGTAAAATGCACGATTATAGAACATGTCGTGAGTTTTACGCAACGCACTCACGCTGCGCAAAAATCACGCATCGTCTAAACTGCCCCATAGAGTAATATAGGTGCGTACGACACGCGTGAAAAGCACGCGCGTATATTACGCTCCTGTAAATGAGGCCTAAGTGTTTGGGTGTCCACTTGGCAAATGAAGTTTAATGTAGATAAATGTAAAGTTATGCACCTGGGTACGAACAACCTGCATGCATCATATGTCCTAGGGGTAGCTACACTGGGGGAGTCACTTGTTAAAAAGGATCTGGGTGTACTTGTAAATCATAAACTAAATAACAGCATGCAGTGTCAATCAGCTGCTTCAAAGGCCAGCAAAATATTGTCGTGTATCAAAAGAGGCATGGACTCGCGGGACAGGGATGTAATATTACCACTTTACAAAGCATTAGTGAGGCCTCATCTAGAATATGTAGTCCAGTTCTGATCTCCAGTTCATAGAAAGGATGCCCTGGAGTTGGAAAAAATACAAAGAAGGGCAACGAAGCTAATAAGGGGCATGGAGAATCTAAGTTATGAGGAAAGATTAAAAGAACTAAACCTATTTAGCATTGAAAAAAGACGACTAAGGGGGGGACATGATTAACTTATATAAATATATGAATGGCACAAAAATATGGTGAAATCCTGTTCCATGTAAAATCCCCTCAAAAAACAAGGGGGCACTCCCTCCGTCTGGAGAAAAAAAGGTTCAACCTGCAGAGGCTACAAGACTTCTTTAGGGGAGATACAGACGGACGTTGCGTTTTTGCGCGCGCAAAAACCATTTGACAGCTGCGTGGGTCATCCGTGTCTGATGCGCGGCTGCGTGATTTTCGCGCAGCCGCCATCATAGAGATGAGGCTATTCGACGCCCGTCACTGTCCAAGGTGCTGAAAGAGCTAACTCTTTCAGCACCCTCGACAGTGAATGCCGAACACAATATCGAAAAACCTGTTGAAAAAAAAAGAAAAAGTTCGTACTTACCGAGAACTTCCCGGCCGTTGCCTTGGTGACGCGTCCTTGGTTATGCGTCCTTGGTGACGCGCCTCTCGACATCGGGCCCCACCTCCCTGGATGACGCGCCAGTCCATGTGACCGCTGCAGCCTGTGCTTGGCCTGTGATTGGCTGGAGCTGTCACTTGGACTGAATTGTCATCCCGGGAGGTCAGACTGGAGGAAGACGCCGGGAGTTATCGGTAAGTCAGAACTTCGTTTTTTTTACAGGTTCATGTTTATTGGGATCGGTAGTCACTGTCCATGGTGCTGAAACAGTTTAACTCTTTCAGCACCATGGACAGTGACTATCTCCTGACGTCGCGTACCGATAATTTTTTTGCCGAGTTCGGCCGAACCCGGTGAAGTTCGGTTCGCTTGTCCGGCTTCGCTCATCGCAAAGACACTCCGTTTGGATGTTCGGAAACAGAAAAGCACGTGGTTCTTTTCTGTTTACATTCATCCTTTTGACAGCTGTTGCGCAAACACGCAGTTCGCACGGAAGTGCTTCCGTGCAACCTGCGTGGTTTTCACGCACCCATTGACTTCAATGGGTGCGTGATGCGCGAAATACGCAGAGTTATTGAACCTGTCGCGCTTTTTCCGCAGCAGACAAACACTGCGCAAAAAGCACGGACTGTCTGTACTGCCCCATAGACTTGTATTGGTCCATGCGTGCCGCGTGAAAACCACGCGGCCCGCACGGACAAAATACACGCTCGTGTGAATCCCCCCTTACCGTGAGAACGGTGAATTTATGGAATAGCCTACCGCAGGAGCTGGTCACAGCAGGGACAGTAGATGGCTTCAAAAAAGGCTTAGATAATTTCCTAGAACAAAAAAATATTAGCTCCTATGTGTAGAAATTTTTTACTTCCCTTTTCCCATCCCTTGGTTGAACTTGATGGACATGTGTCTTTTTTCAACCGTACAAACTATGTAACTATGTGACTATGTAACCTCCTCAACTTCCTTCCGTCCTTATTCAAAATCCCTGCAGCTGCCTTTTTACAGCGCTGCATCGGAATAAACATAGCTGGGAGCCGTTAAATCTCCCTGCTCTCAGCTACCAGAGGTAGCTGAGGGCTGGGGGCATCCCTGCTTGAGCGGGTGCGATCGATATTAGTATTGATCTCACCAGTTTAACCTCTCAGATGCGACGCTCAATAGCAAGCGCCGCATCGCAGTGGTTTTGGAGAGAGGGAGGTAGCTCCCTCCCATCCCACTGACACCCGGCGATAAGATCGCAGAGTGTCTGTGTCTTCTATGGCAGCCGGGTGCCTAATATAGGCCCCTGGCTTTGCCCATAGTAAATGCCTGCTGGCATGACCTAGCAGATGCCTGTCCGTTTTACACGAACAGGCATAATACACTGCAATACAGAAGTATTTCAGTGTATTATAAATGTGATTGAATAATCGCATAGTGAAGTCCCCTAGTGGGACTAGTAAAAAAAAGTTTAATAAAAAGTGAAAAAAAAAAAATGAAAAACCACATTTTTCCCCTTACAAACTTCTTTATTATTAAAAAAAACAAACTAGAGTAAAAAAAAGTTACACATATTTGGTATCGCCGTGTCCGTAACAACCCTATCTATAAACTTATTACATCATTTAACCCGGATGGTGAACGTCGTAAAAAATAAAATTAAAAAAAACATGCAAAAGTTGCTGTTTTCTTTGAATCCAGCCTAAAAAAAAGTGATAAAAAGTGATCAAAAAGTCGCATCTAGTCCAAAATGGTACCGATAAAAACTACAAGTTGTCCGGCAAAAAAAAAGCCCTCATACAACTGCATCGGCGAAAAAATAAAAAAAAGTTATGGCTCTTCAAATATGGAGACGCAAAAACAAATAATTTTGAAAAAAAAATAGTTTCACTGTGTAGATGTAGTAAAACATAAAAAATCTTTATAAATTTGGTATCGCTACAGTCGCAACAACCCGCTGAATAAAGTTATAGTGTTATTTATACCACACGGAAAACGACATAAATTTAGGACGCAAAAAAAGTTGAGAAATTTCAGGAATGCACATTCTCCGTCTCACTGCATAGATAGAAGAGACCCGCTGTGAGCGGGGAAGATGTGCACATGTTTGACTGCTTAGATAAGGAATTACCACAGGACCTATCCATGGGCAGCAAGAATAAAACAACCACAGTGAATGGTGTTTCTACGTGTGTGAGAACTTGTGAGCGATTGACATTTGAAACACTAGTGTAATTGCAAAGACTCTTGATTTTAATGTTGGGGGCAATGGGCCATGAAATTCAACCCCTTTAACGTGCAATTGCTGTTTAACTGGTAATGGTATTTGATAAATATTACTTTTACGTATTAGGGTGGCTAATCTAAGATGACTGCATACAAATTCCAGGGATACGCAAATGTGTTTTTTTATAGCATATATGTCCATAAAGCATAGGGTAGAAGAATAACCAACATGCCACCTAATTAATAATCTTTTTTTTTCATAGACGAAACGGTAGAATTATTGAAACGCCTAACGATTGTTTTTGATCCTGATTAAGAGAGTAATGTACTTGTTGGTATGTAACTGCTTTGCAACATATATGAGATACATTTCATAGGGGTTAATGATTAAGGCTCTTTTTACACCTCCATTAGTTCCTTCAGTCTTCAGTTCCTTTTTAACTGACAGAATAGCGCAGCTTTCTGCAATATTGTATCCAGCAGAAAAAAAATAAACGAATACATGACAGAAACATGACTGATCTATTATAAATCAATGGAGAAAAAAAACGGATCTGTAATAACTGTTCATGACGGATCATATCAGGTCTGTTATATACGCCATAGCTCCTGTAAAAACAGAAGGCATGATGCAAGTGTCCGTCACAGATTCTGTCATTGTCATTTTTGTTGGACAAAATTATCTGACAAAATGACGGAAACTCGGAGGAACCCATTAACCCCTTCCCGACATTTGTTGTAAGTATACGTCATGGAAACCCAGGGCTTCCTGAAAAATGTCGTATACTTAGGTTCTGAGCCGGTGCCATGCATTTCTCTTGAGTCGGTGCCATCATTCCCGGATGTCCACTATATCTAACAGCTGACATCCTGCTGTAATTACAGGAAACGAAGTTAGCTTTGATCCCTGCCATTAACCCCTTAAAAGCAGCGGTCAAAAGCGATGGCTGCATTTAAGGTGTTTGTAAGTCATCGACACCCCAGCAATTAAATCGCCAGGGTTTCAGTGGCTGCAATGATAACCGGAGGCCAAATAGTGGCCTCCCTGTCTGCCTAGCACAGAAAAATTCCAGCCCCCACCCGGAGACGGGGCCTGAAAGGCTTACATAGCCGCCGGCAAGATGGCGCCGGCTCAGGAACTGAGCCGGCATCCTCAGCGGTGTATGTCAGCTGTATGTTACAGCTGATAGCCACCTGTGATGGCAGGAACTGGAGCTAGCTCCGATCCCTGCCATTAACCCCTTAGATGCAGCGATCGGATGCGATCGTTGCATCTTTGTGGTTGTTAGCAGATCGACAGCTACTATGGCAACAGGACACCTAACAATGGCCTCCTGTCTGCCATTACGGAAGCCGACAAGGCCCCACCCGGAGTCGAAGCCTAATCGACTTGCGTTTATTGAATGACTGACAGATCTAATACATTGCACTACATAGGTAGTGCAGTGTATTAGAAAATAAATCTGACAGTTGGACCTTCAAGTCCCCTAGTGGGACCAAAGAAAAGTGAAAAAAAAAAGTTGTCAAAATGTAAAATAAAATACAGCTCGTCCCGCAAAAAAGAGCACTCATACCACTACGTCTATAAAAAAATAAAATTTGTTAAGGCTCCAATAAGTCAGGAAATATAAATATGTGGTTGTCCCGATCAGAGGGGAACATTTAGTCTGTTTCAAGAGGCGATTTATCAGAGCCCTAAAATTAGGGAACCAGGAAGGGGAGGGCCCAAACATATCTGCTGGTGTCACGGACACTGGGTTTGTGGACCCACTAGGCCGCTCCGCCGTAGCGGGGAGGCAGCTGACCAGGTCACAGTCTATGTGAAAGTAAGATAGCAGACCGTAATGCTTAGGTACCTGAAATAGTCCGGACGGTGACTGTGGCTTCAGCACGGATGGAGGCAGGTGCGGAAAGTGGCGCCAGACGTGGCGGGCAGTATGTGATGAGCAGATAGCACTTGACGTGGCAGACGGCACTTCACGTGGCAGACAACACTTGACGTGGCAGACGGCACTTGACGTGGCAGACGGCACTTGACATGGCAGACGACACTTGAACACGGGTAGGTACAGGAACAATGCGGAATACAGGAACGGTAACAGGGCACGGGTAACAACTGGAATGGGAAACACTAAGGGACCATTTGCGAGACAGACAGGGAAAGACTAACAACGCTCAGGCAAGGATCAGAAGGGCTGGGGCATTCTTATAGGGCAGGGAATCACGTGGGTTAATGATCATTGTTTTCATGTACGCGCGCTGGCCCTTTAAGAGCGGGCGCGACCCGGGCCCCGGCCGGACGGAGCGGAAGTGAGCGCTGGCATCTCCTAGGAGGGAGACGGAGGCCAGCGCTCACAGATCCATGGCTGCGGGCGTCGGGAGGTGAGTGAACCCGACGGCCCGCGGCCATGGGCGCTACAGTATCCCTCCTCTTACGCCCCCTCTTCTTGGGGCCAGAGTGAGAGAGGAACTTTTTAATAAGAGCAGGAGCACTGAGGTACTCTTCTGGCTCCCAGGACCTCTCCTCAGGACCAAACCCTCTCCAGTCCACCAGATAGAAAGTCCTTCCTCCTACCCTCTTGCGGTCCAGGATCTCCTTTACCTCGAATACATCAGAAGGACCGCTGGAAGCAACTGTGGAACTAGAGGTCTTGCTGTAGCGGTTCAGGACCACTGGTTTCAGGAGGGACACATGGAAGGAGTTAGAGATTCTGAGGGTAGGGGGCAGCCGCAGCTTATAGGAAACAGGGTTAATTTGTTGCAGGATCTCGAAGGGACCAAGGAACCTGGGAGCAAACTTGTATGAAGGCACCCTCAAGCGAATGTTTCGAGAGGACAGCCAGACTTTAGTCCCAGAAAGATACTGAGGCGGCTCTCTTCTTTTGGTATCTGCCTTACGCTTCATGCGATCTACCGCCTGCAAAATAGAGGACCGGGTCTGTTGCCAGATTTGCAGGAAGTCCCCATATGCAGAGTCAGCAGCGGGTACCTGAGAAGACTGGAAGAGGAACTGTGGGATGTTGACTGTACACGATGTGAAACGGAGTGGAGGTGGTGGACTCACTTGTGTGGTTATTATATGAAAACTCCGCCCATGGTAGAAGCTGTACCCAGTTATCGTGCTGTGAAGAGATGAAGTGGCGGAGGTAATTTTCCATGATCTGGTTGATCCTCTCAACTTGCCTATTGGACTGGGGGTGATAGGCAGAGGAAAAGTCCAAACTCACATCCAGGAGTTTACAGAGGGCTCTCCCGAACTTGGAGGTAAACTGAACCCCCCCGGTCGAACACAATGTGAAGAGGCAAGCCATGCAAGCGGAAGATGTGCTGAATGTAGAAGCTTGCCAGTCGAGGAGCAGGCGTAGGCCGGTTAGCGGGATAAAGAGAGGAAGGTCCGTGACGAAGTCCATAGCGATGTGCTGCCAGGGGGCACTGGGTACAGGCAGGGGTTGAAGCAGGCCGGCAGGCTTGCTGTGAGCCACCTTGTTAGAGGCACACACCGTGCAAGCAGAGACAAAGTCCAGAACATCTTTAGGTAGCGTGGGCCACCAGAAGTGACGAGCGACCAGATCTTGGGTTTTACGGACACCAGCGTGCCCAGCCAGTTTAGAACTGTGTCCCCAGCGGAGAATTCTTTTTCTGTCAGCCAACCGAACAAAAGTTCTCCCTGGAGGGATATTTCTAAGCTGCAGAGGATTGGCGGTGACAACGCAGGATGGGTCTATGATCGTCTGAAGGGACTCCACCGTGTCTTCCGTTTCGAATTACCTGGACAGGGCATCGGCCCTCACGTTCTTGTCCGCGGGACGGTAGTGGAGCAGAAATTAGAAACGGGTGAAGAACAGTGACCACCTGGCTTGACGAGGATTCAGTCTTTGAGCGGACTGAAGGTAAGTGAGATTCTTGTGGTCGGTGAAGATCAGGATGGGGTGAGCAGCGCCCTCCAGAAGATGTCTCCTGTCCTCCAGGGCCAATTTGATAGCCAGTAGCTCCCGATCTCCAATGGAATAATTGTGCTCAGCAGAGGAAAACAGTCTTGAGTAGTAGCCACACACTACTGCCTTTCCTTTGGAGCTCCTCTGGAACAGAAGTGCGCCTGCACCAACAGAGGAAGCGTCCACTTCCAGTGAGAACTGCCGAGATATGTCAGGGTGATGGAGGATCGAAGCTTAAGTGAAGGCTTTCTTGAGGCTAATGAATGCGGACTCTGCCTCCGGAGTCCACACCTTGGCGTTCACACCCTTCTTGGTAAGGGTAGAGATGGGGGCCGTCAGAGAAGAAAAGTTCGGAATAAACTGCCGGCAGAAATTGGCGAAACCAAGGAACCGCTGTATGGCCCTTAGGCCTTGAGGACGTGGCCATTCCAGGACAGACTTTAACTTCTCAGGGTCCATCTTAAGGCCTTGATCCGAGATGACATAGCCCAGGAAGGGCAGAGACCTCTTTTCAAATGTGCATTTCTCTAACTTGGCATACAAGCGATTCTCTCTTAGTCGCAGAAGAACTTGACGAACGTGCCTCCGATGGGTCATCAGATCTGGGGAGAAGATTAGAATATCATCGAGATAAACTACAACACACGTATAGAGGAGATCTCGGAAGATGTCATTAACGAACTCGTGAAATACTGCGGGAGCGTTACACAGTCCGAAGGGCATCACTCGGTATTCGTAGTGCCCATCACGGGTGTTAAATGCCGTCTTCCATCGTCACCCCAGCGAATCCGGATTAGATTATAGGCCCCCCGCAGATCTAGCTTGGAAAAAATTTTGGCTCCTCGTATGCGATCAAACAGCTCGGAAATGAGTGGAAACGGTTATTTGTTCTTGACCGTGATCTGATTGAGACCACGGTAGTCAATGCAGGGTCGGAGAGATCCATCTTTCTTTTTAACGATGAAGAATCCTGCCCCGGCCGGGGAGGAAGATTTTCGGATAAAACCCCTCTCCAAGTTCTCCTTGATATAGGCTGACATTGATAACGTCTCTGGCAAAGAGAGAGGATATACTTGTCCACGGGGAAGAGAAGCATTGGGAACCAGTTCAATGGGACAGTCATAACTCCGATGTGGAGGCAACGTCTCAGCCTCTCGTTTGCAGAAGACATCCGCAAAACTGGCATACTGAGAAGGTAGATCGGAGAGTGACTGAGGCAGAGGGGGCACAACAGGACGGACTTGTGACAGGCAATGGCTATGGCATCTGGAACCCCATTGAAGAACTTCTCCAGAACTCCAGTCGAGTGTCGGGGCGTGTAGACGGAGCCATGGCAGACCCAGCAGGATAGGATTGATAGCCTTGGGTAGTACCAGGAAGGAGATCTGTTCTGAGTGAAGAGCTCCGACCCGTAATGTCACCGGCTCAGTGATGAGCATGATTGTATCAGGCAGCGGTAGACCATTCACCGAGGCAACTGCCAGGGGTCTCTCCAGACGGACTGTGGGTAGTTGAAACCGATCCACTAGATCTTGGTGGATAAAATTAGCAGCCGCTCCAGAGTCAAGATAGGCGGAGGAAGGATGTGATGCCTGTCCGGTGACGATGGCCACAGGTATCGATAATTTGGAAGAGGTTTTAACGTTTGGAGACGTTCCACCTAGAGTTGCCTCTCCAACCAACCCTAGGTACTGGAGTTTCCCGGTTTCTGTGGGCATTGACGCACAAAATGACCCTTGAGGCCGCAATACATGCAAAGTCCAGAGGAGCGTCTGCGCTGCTTCTCCTGTTCAGATAACCGGACTCTGTCTACCTGCATGGGTTCCTCAGGTAGCGCACTAGGAGTGGACAATTGTGGTCTCTGTGCAGGGGGTGCTGGTCTGTGGGCCCGGCTCTCCTGACGAAACTCTTGAGAGCGCTCCCGGATTCTCATATCAACCCGGGTGGCTAACAGGATGAGGGCATCCAAGGTAGAAGGAAGGTCGCGGGCTGCCAGTTCGTCCTTGATGTGAGAGGACAGTCCCTGCCAGAAGGTCGCCACCAGTGCCTCATTGTTCCATGCCAGCTCGGCTGCTAGGGTACGGAAGGAGATCGCATACTCCCCTACTGTGGAGCCTTCTTGCTTGAGGGTCAACAGAGTGGCTGCGGCAGAGGATGTTCGACCCGGCTTCTCGAACACGGCACGAAAGGACTGCAGGAACAAGGCTAGGTCCACGGATACAGGTCCTTGTTGCTCCAAGATTGGGTTTGCCCATGCGAGGGCCTTGCCAGTGAGGAGGGAGATGATGAACGCTACTTTAGCCTCCTCGGAGGGGAAGAGATGAGGCCGTAGCCTAAAATGCACCGTGCATTGATTGAGAAATCCTCTGCATGCTCTGGGGTCACCGTCATAGCGAGGAGGGAGAGGCAGAGGAACTGAGGATCCGGAACAAACAGGGGGAGCAATAGGCAGTGGCACGGCAACAGCCTCTGGAGGAAGAACCGGGGGTGGAACAGCGAGTAGATCCAGGCGGACCAGAATAGAATTCACCGCCTCAAGGAGTTGATCCTGATGAGTGCGTAGGTCATGCATCTCTGTCTGAATCTTCTGTACTGGGGTCTTGGGCTGGCCAGCGGGTTCCATGGCCTGAGCGTACTGTCACGGACACTGGGTTTGTGGACCCACTAGGCCGCTCCGCCATAGCGGGGAGGCAGCTGACCAGGTCACAGTCTATGTGAAAGTAAGATAGCAGACAGTAATGCTTAGGTACCTGAAATAGTCCGGACGGTGACTGTGGCTTCAGCACGGATGGAGGCAGGTGCGGAAAGTGGCGCCAGACGTGGCGGGCAGTATCCGATGAGCAGATAGCACTTGACGTGGCAAACGGCACTTGACGTGGCAGACGGCACTTGACGTGGCAGACGGCACTTGACGTGGCAGATGACACTTGAACACGGGTAGGTACAGGAACAATGCGGAATACAGGAACGGTAACAGGGCACGGGTAACAGCTGGAACGAGAGACACTAAGAGACCATTTGCGAGACAGACAGGGAAAGACTAACAACGCTCAGGCAAGGATCAGAAGGGCTGGGGCATTCTTATAGGGCAGGGAATCACGTGGGTTAATGATCATTGTTTTCATGTGCGCGCGCTGGCCCTTTAAGAGCGGGCGCGAGCGTGCGCGCGCACCCTACGGGACCCGGCCGGACGGAGCGGAAGTGAGCGCTGCCATCTCCTAGGAGGGAGACGGAGGCCAGCGCTCACAGATCCATGGCTGCGGGCGTCGGAAGGTGAGTGAACCCGACGGCCCGCGGCCATGGGCGCTACAGCTGGAAGTGAGGGCACCCATATTATACCAGGACAACACTTCCAAGCAAAAGTCCCCAAACTGCAGAGGTGCGGAGTGTGGACCAAAGGGGCGATAAGTAAGGACTCCATTTATCAGTGCGACACTGGCCTGTTCAGAAAGGATTGCTTTACAGCATAACACACAACTATGGATTATTATTTATTTACCATATTATTATACCACCTGACTATGCCCCTGATGGAATCTGCCCAGCTTACTTATGCCCCACCAATATAAACTGAAATATCAGCAATACCCAAGCAAAACTACTACCAAGCAAAAGCTACACTTCAAAAGCCAAATGGCATTCCCACCCATCTGAGCCCTACAGTGTGCCAAAACAGCAGTTTACTTCCACATGTATGGCACCGCCAAACCTGGGAGAACCCTTTTAACAATTTTTTGGAGGTGTCTCTCCAGTGGCATAAGCTAGGCACGACATAATTGCCACTGAATTGGCATATTTGGGGAAAAATTAACACTTTGCACCATATGCAGCTCATTCATTTATGGAAAAGACCTGTGGGGTGAAAATGCTCACTTCACCCCTTAATAAATGCCTTGAAGGGTGTAGTTTCCAAAATTGGGTCACTTCTCAGGGGTTTCTTTTATTACTTCACATCAGAGCCCTGCACATGTGAACCAATACTTTGTAAGTCGCGAAATTAGGCCTCAATTTTGCGTGGTACTCTTTCACTCCTGAGCCCTGTCGAATGTCCAGGAAAAAAAAGATCAGTGCCCCTTGTAGGGTGATTCTAAAACCGGGAAACACAGCATAATAATTAGAGAGCTGTCTTGTTATGGTGGCACAAGCTGGGCACCACATCTTGGCATAGCTATGGAAAAAAAAACATTTTCACTCGGCGACATCGAGTGCACACCAATTTCTGCAAAACACCTGCAGGGTTAACATACTCACTACACCCCTAGGGGTGTAGTTTTCAAAATGGGGTCACTTCTGTTTTTGTACCACAAGGGTTTTGCAAATGCTACCTAGCGACCAGAAACCAATCCAGCAAAATCTGCAATCCAAAAGCGAACTGGCGCTACTTCCCTTCTGAGCCCTACTGTGTGCCCAAACAGCCGTTTATGACCACATATGGGGTATTTCCGTACTTCAGAGAAGTTGCTTTACAAATGTTGGGTTTCTTGTTTTCCTTTTTTTGTTGAGAAAATGAAAACTTTTGAGCTAAAGCTACGTCTTATTGAAGAAAAAAGGATTGTTTTTATTTTCACTGCCCAATTCTAATAAATTATATGAAACACCCCTGGGGCCAAAATGCTCACTACACCCCTAGATTAATTGCTCAAGGGGTGTAGTTTCCGAAATGGAGTCACATTTTGGGCGTTTTCACAGTTTTGATCCCTCAGGGGCTTTGCAAATGCGACATGGCCTCCGCAAACCATTCCTGCTAAATTTGAGCTCCAAAAGCCAAATGCCGCTCTTTCCCTCCTGAGCCCAGCAGTGTGTCTAAACAACTGTTTATTACCAAATATGGGGTACTATTTTGATCGAGAGAAATTGCTTTACAAATGTTGCTGTGCTTTTTTCCTTTAGTCCTTGTGGAAATTAGAAAAAATTAGCTAAACCTACATTTTCTTTGAAAGAATGTAGATTATACCCCTAGATAATTTCCTTAAGGGTCGTAGTTTCCCAAATGGGGTCACTTTGCCTGTGCTTCAGTCCAGTAGCATACTAGGGCCACATGTGGGATATTTCCTAAAACTGCAGAATCTTGATCTATTGAGTTGCGTTTCTCTGATAAGATCTTGTGTTACAAAAAAAAAAATGGATTAAGAATGAATTTCTGCAACAACAAAAAAATTTAATTTGTAAATTTCACCTCTACTTTGGTTTAATTCCTGTGAAACCACTAAAGGGTTAAGAAACTTTCAATATGCCGTTTTGAATACTTTGAGGGGTGAAGTTTTTAAAATGGGGTGACTATAAAGCCATTTCACAACTTAACTGGTCCCTGAAAAAAATAGCCTCTTGAAAATGTGAGAAATTGCTGCTAAAGTTCTAATAGTTTGTACGGTTGAAAAAAGACACATGTCCATCAAGTTCAACCAAGGGATGGGAAAGGGGAAGTGGGATGGGAAAGGGGAAGTAAAAAATTTCTACACATAGCAGTTAATATTTTTTTGTTCTAGGAAATTATCTAACCCTTTTTTAAAGCCATCTACTGTCCCTGCTGCGACCAGCTCCTGCGGTAGGCTATTCCATAGATTCACAGTTCTCACAGTAAAGAAGGCTTGTCGCCTCTGCAGGTTGAACCTTTTTTTCTCCAGACGGAGGGAGTGCCCCCTTGTTTTTTGAGGGGGTTTTACATGGAACAGGATTTCACCATATTTTTTGTATGCGCCATTCATATATTTATATAAGTTAATCATGTCCCCCCTTAGTCGTCTTTTCTCAAGGCTAAATAGGTTTAGTTCTTTTAATCTTTCCTCATAACTTAGATTCTCCATGCCCCTTATTAGCTTCGTTGCTCTTCTTTGTATTTTTTCCAACTCCAGGGCATCCTTTCTATGAACTGGAGCCCAGAACTGGACTGCATATTCTAGATGAGGCCTCACTAATGCTTTGTAAAGTGGTAATATTACATCCCTGTCCCGCGAGTCCATGCCTCTTTTGATACACGACAATATTTTGCTGGCCTTTGAAGCAGCTGATTGACACTGCATGCTGAAATTTAGTTTATGATTTACAAGTACACCCAGATCCTTCTCAACAATTGACTCCCCCAGTGTAGCTCCCCCTAGGACATATGATGCTTGCAGGTTTTTCGTACCCAGATGCATAACTTTACATTTATCTACATTAAACTTCATTTGCCAAGTGGATGCCCAAACACTTAGTTTGTTTAAATCTGCCTGCAATTCACAAACATCTTCCATAGTCTGAACTATATTGCATAGCTTGGTGTCATCTGCAAAAATAGAAATAGTGCTATTAATCCCATCCTCTATATCATTAATAAATAAGTTGAATAAGGGTATGTTCACACGGCGGGGGTCCGTAACGGCTGAAATTACGGGGATGTTTCAGCCTGAAAACATCCCCGTAAATTCAGCCGTACCGGCATGTGCAGGCGCTTGAACGGCGCGTCAATTACGGCCGTAATTAGCGCTGCTATTCATTGGAGTCAATGAATAGCGGCTCCAATTACGGCCAAAGAAGTGACAGGTCACTTCTTTGACGCGGGCGTCTATTTACGCGCCGTCATTTGACAGCGGCGCGTAAATATACGCCTCGTGTGAACAGACAAACGTCTGCCCATTGCTTTCAATGGGCAGATGTTTGTCAGCGCTATTGAGGCGCTATTTTCGGGCGTAATTCGGGGCAAAAACGCCCGATTTACGTCCGTAAATAGGCCGTGTGAACATACCCTAATAGTGGTCCCAGCACTGAACCCTGGGGTACACCACTTATAACTGGGGACCATTCAGAGTAGGAATCATTGACCACAACTCTCTGGATACGGTCCTTGAGCCAATTCTCAATCCAATTACAAACTATACTTTCTAAACCTATAGTCCTTAATTTACCCATTAGATGTCTATGAGGGACAGTGTCAAATGCCTTTGCAAAGTCCAAAAAGACTATATCCACAGCGGCCCCTCTGTCTAGGCTTCTGCTTACCTCTTCATAAAAACAAATCAGGTTGGTTTGACAGCTTCTGTCCTTAGTAAAACCGTGCTGGCTGTCACTTATAATACTATTTATTGTCACATAATTCTGTATATAGTCCCTCAATAGCCCCTCAAACATTTTCCCCACAATTGATGTTAAGCTTACTGGTCTATAATTACCCGGCGAAGACCTAGAGCCCTTTTTGAAAATAGGCACCACATTTGCCCTGCGCCAGTCCCTTGGCACTATACCACTCATGAGAGACTCTCTAAATATTATGAAGAGGGGGACAGAAATAACTGAACTAAGCTCTTTAAGAACTCTAGGGTGTAACCCATCTGGTCCCGGGGCCTTGTGTACATTTATTTTATTTAATTTAGCGTGGACCATATCTACATTCATCCAATTCAGTATATCAACTGATATATTAACAGCACCGGCAGCGGCTACATCAGCTGCTCCTTCTTCTGTTGTATATACAGAGCGGAAGAACCCATTTAGTAACTCTGCCTTCTCTTGATCCCCTGTGACCAACTCCCCATTACCACTATCTAAGGGTCCTACATGTTCAGACCCGGGCTTTTTTGCATTTATATGCTTGAAGAATTTTTTAGGATTTGTTTTACTATCCTTGGCCACCTGCCTTTCATTTTGTATTTTTGCTGATTTTATTACATTTTTACAGATTTTATTAAGCTCTTTATATTTTACAAAGGCTGCAGATGTACCCTCAGATTTGTATTTTTTTAAATGCCCTTTTTTTGTCATGTATTGCCCCTTTCACAGAAGGTGTAAGCCATGTGGGGTTTAATTTGAGTCGTTTATACTTGTTACCTGTAGGAATACATTTTGCACTATAATTACCCAAAGTAGATTTGAAAATCTCCCATTTATCATTTGTCCCATTATTTGACATTAGTTTTTCCCAGTCTATATCCTGAATTGCCGCCCTCATCCTGGGGAAATTGGCTTTCTTAAAATTAAATGTTTTTGCCCTCCCAGCCTGCGTTTGTTTTTTACAGTATAGGTAAAATGTAACTATATTGTGATCACTGTTACCAAGGTTTTCACGAACATTGACATTCCCAACAAGCTCTGCATTATTAGAAATGACCAGATCCAACAGAGCTTCACCTCTAGTCGGGTCTTCCACAAACTGGCACATAAAATTTTCCTGCAACAGGTTGAGGAAATGTCTCCCCTTTGCAGTTGAAGCCGAACCATGACACCAATTGATATCCCGGAAATTAAAATCTCCCATTATCACAACAGTACCCGCCTGTGCAGCCCGCTCCATTTGTTTATATATTTGACCTTCTATCTCTTCAGTTATATTGGGGGGTCTATAGATTACACCAAAAGTAATTTTTTCAGTGTTTACTTCCCTTTGTAATTCCACCCACAAGGTTTCAACCTCCTCACAGTCTTCACCCACTAATGTCTCATTTACACTCACCTTCATATCGCTTCTCACATACAGACATACACCACCAAATTTCCTATTTGCCCTGTCTTTCCGAAAAAGTGTAAAACCCTGTAGATTTACAGCCCAGTCATGTGAAGAGTCCAGCCATGTTTCAGCAACACCAACTATATCTATAACTTCTTCAAGCATTAAGGCCTCCAGCTCCCCCATTTTGCTTGCTAGACTTCTGGCATTTGTGAACATACACTTTAACTTGCCTTTAAATGTTTCACTTTCACTATCAGAAATGTGATTATTTGACATTTGGGCCTTTTTATTTTCACTGCTGTTTTGTAACGAAAGGATCTCCTTATCTTGTTGTCTAGTCCTCTCCCCACCGTCTGTTTCTCCCCCCACCAATATAGTCTGAACTCTCTCTAACCTAACTACCCCTTTATTTCCTACATTGGCCTCCCTCCTCAGCCCTAGTTTAAACACTCCGCCACCCCAGCTAGAATTCTCTCCCCCAGCACAGCGGACCCCCTTCCATTTAGGTGCAAATCATCTGCAGAATACAGTTTGTACCCCAATGAAAAGTCAGCCCAGTGCTCTAGGAACCCAAATCCTTCTCCTCTACACCAAGACTTAAGCCATGCATTTAACTCCCTGAGCTCCCGCTGTCTTTCCTGTGATGCGCATGGCACAGGCAGTATTCCTGAGAATACAACCTTGGAGGTCCTTCCCTTCAGCTTGTAGCCTAGTTCTTTAAAATTATTCTTAAGGCTCCTCCACCTACCATTTATTCTGTCGTTGGTACCGACATGGACCACAACAGCTGGATCATCACCCTCCCAGCAATTTGTCCACCCGTTCCACCACATGCCGAACCCTGGCACCAGGGAGACAGCAAACCATTCGGTTGAGGCGGTCTTGGCAACAAATTATTCTATCTGTCTTCCTGATTATAGAATCCCCTACAACTATCAATTGTCTTGGTTTACCTGCATTACCATCCCGCCGACTACTAGCTGGGCTGTTCTCCCGGCTGTTAGGGAGATCAGTATCCACTAGGGCTAGCCTTTTCTGAGACTGACACCCTCGCATCATCACCCAACCTGGCAATTTTGCTTGGAATGCCAGAAACCGGATCGGCCTTCCTTGTCTTTGACCCCTTTCTACTGCCCCTAACTACATTAACCCAGCTACTTACCTGATCCTGCTCACCCATGTCTTCACCCTCCAGTTCTAACCCACTAACTGCATGCTCCGTGAGCAGCAAGCTCAGCTCAAGATTGTCTATCCTCCTCAGTGTTGCATTCTGCTCCTTCAGATCTCTAATACGAGCTTCCAGGTGAACAACATGCTCACATCTGCCACAGAGATATTCACCCTGGAACTCCGGCTCCAGTGGTGTATACATATGGCAAACTGTGCACTGAAGAAAACCTCCAATCTTGCTATCCATTATCCAAGTTACACCAAAACAGCGAACAATTGTCAAAGTAAAAGAAAAGAAGAGTACTTACTGGGGCTTCAACTCCTCTTTTCAACTCCGGTTTTAGAACTCCACTTAGTTCACAAGCCACTTAAACCACCAAGCTCAGAAAGAGCAAGCCTTGTAATATCCTAGAAAAATAAAACTGTTCAAAAAACGATGCCAATCTAACATATGGGGATGTTAATTAGCAACAATTTTGTGTGGTATAACTGCCTGTCTTACAAGCAGATACATTTAAATTTAGAAAAATGATAATTTTTGCAAATTTTCACAAAATTTTGGTGTTTTTTCAAAATTAAATACTAAATGTACCGAGCAAATTTTAACAGTAACATAAAGTCCAATGTGTCACGAGAAAACAATCTCACAATCCCTTGGATAGGTAAAAGCATTCCGAAGTCATTACCACATAAAGTGAAACCTGTCCGATTTGAAAAATGAGTCTGTCAGGAAGGTCAAAAGTGGCCAAAGCGGGAAGGGGTTAAGGTCAATGAGTTCTGTCGGCCACTGTTGGTTTCCGTCATGGGACGGATTCAGCAGCTCCGGTTTTTCGTTCTGCTATGACAGAACGCAGATGTGAATGAAGCCTTAGGCTCCATGCACACGACCGTGCCCGCAATCACGAAACGCGATTGCGGGCACGGCCGGCCGCCGACTGACAGCCGCATTTTCGGGCCGTGCTCCCATACAAAGTATGGGAGCACGGCCCGCAAAATGCAAAAGAACGGACATGTTCCATAATTCCCGGAACATTTCCATGGCACGGACACCCTTCCGTAGTGCTACGGAAAGGTGTCCGCGTTCAATGAAAGTGAATGGGTCCGTTTTTGCGGACCGCAATTGTGGTCCGCAAAAATGGAGGTTTTTTACGGTCGTTTGCATGGGGCCTTAGCTAAATTTATCTTTATACCTCCAGACACCTTATGGACTGTTGGTGGAACAGCATTGTTTAGCTAATTACAACTGCTAACTAAAAAGTAAAGCACAGAATGAAAATGGGGGAGGGAAGGATGAACTAGCAGTACAATATAAAGCCCTTCACGACAGCCATATGGCTTTATATGTTCCAGCTGCCGATGTCCTGTGCAGTTGTCACATATATAAACATTGGCAGCCGGAAACGGGGTTCAATGTGTGCAGTGCTATTTCAGTGTAAGCAGCGCGGCACTTTCATCTCTGCTCGGGCTTTGAGATGCCCGGAATACAACCCCCCTGTAGATAGCTGCAAACACAACCCTCCTGTAGATAGTGCCACCTAAGCTCCCCCTAGGAGCGGAATCCCCAGCCAGAGCATTATAGACAGGGGCACTGTGGCACTATATGGGCACTACCTACAGGGGACACTGATGCTGTCTACATGGGAACTGTGTGGGCCCTATCTACAGTGGGAACTGTAGCACTATGTGGGCACAGGCACCATCTAAAGTGGGCACTATCTATGTGGGCACTGGCACTATCTACAGGGGCAATGCGGTACTATCTAAATGGGCACTGTGGTGTCATCAGGGGGTTGGGACAAAAAACCCTAACGAATACACCTCATCCATTTTTTTTTTATTGGCCATGAAAAACGAATGGCAAATGTTGTTTAAAAACGGTCAGACAGCTGGGAAATTAATTAACATTTTGAGGCACACTGATGCAAAACAGCCTTGAAAAACTTTTTTTCCACGTCGTTTGAATATAGCCTTAAAGCCCTCTTGACTCTAGAGCCCCTCACAGCAATCCAGGCTGGCAGAGAGGGAAGACTAAGGCTTTGTTCACTTATGCGCCAGGGTCCCGTTTCGTCTGAGCTTTCCGTCGGAACGAGACCCTGACTGATACAAACGGGAACAAAAGGTTTTCATCACCGTTGATTTCAATGGTGACGGATCCGGTCCCAATGGTTTCCGTTTGTCTCAGTTGTGCAAGGGTTCAGTTCTTTTGACGGAATCAATAGCGTAGTCAACTACGCTATTGATTCCGGTACAACGACGGAACCCTTAATTGTTAGAGAGCTTCAACAGTATCCAGATTGTCAAATCTACTTTGGGTAAGGCTGGGTTCACACACACTATTTACGGACATAATTCGGGCGTTTTAGCCCCGAATTACATCCGAAAATGCGGCTCAAAAGCGTCGGCAAACATCTGCCCATTCATTTGAATGGGTCTTACGATGTTCTGTGCCGACGGTCATTTTTTTTACGCGCCGCTGTCGAAAGGCGGCGCGTAAAAAAGACGCCCACGTCGAAGAAGTGCCTGTCACTTCGTCAGACGTAAATGGAGCCGTTTTCCATGGACACCTGCACATGCCATTACGGCTGACATTACGGTGCTGTTTTCTCCTGAAAACAGCACCGTAATTTCAGCCGTAACAGATGCTGCCGTGTGAACATACCCTAATTATAGTTCAAAATTTATTCCTATAGGTAACAAGTATAAATGACTAAAATTAAACCCCACATGGCTTACACCTTCTGTAAAAAGGGCAATACATGACAAAAAAAAGGGCATTTAAAAAATACATATCTGTGGGTACATCTGTAGCCTTTTTAAATTATAAAGAGTGTAATAAAATCTGTAAAAATGTAATAAAATTAGCAAAAATACAAAATGAAAGGGAGGTGGCCAAGGACAGTAAAACATATTCCAAAAAATTCTTAAAATATATAAATGCAAAAAAGCCAAGGTCTAAACACCTAGGACCCTTAGATAGTGGTAATGGGGAGTTGGTCACAGGGGATCAAGAGAAGGCAGAGTTACTAAATGGGTTCTTTAGCTCTGTATATACAACAGAAGAAAGAGATGTAGATATGGTCCAAGATAAATAAAATAAAATAAATGTGCACAAGGTCCCGGGACCAGATGGGTTACACCCTAGAATTCTTAAAGAGCTTAGTTCAGTTATTTCTATCCCCCTTTTCATAATATTCAGAGATTCTCCAGTGACTGGTATAGTGCCAAGTGACTGGCGCAGGGCAAATGTGGTGCCTATTTTCAAAAAGGGCTCTAGGTCTTCGCCGAGTAATTATAGACCAGTAAGCTTAACATCAATTGTGGGGAAAATGTTTGAGGGGCTATTGAGGGACTATATACAGAATTATGTGACAATAAATAGTATTATAAGTGACAGTCAGCATGGTTTTACAAAGGACAGAAGCTGTCAAACCAACCTGATTTGTTTTTATGAAGAGGTAAGCAGAAGCCTAGACAGAGGGGCCGCTGTGGATATAGTGTTTTTGGACTTTGCAAAGGCATTTGACACTGTCCCTCATAGACATCTAATGGGTAAATTAAGGACTATAGGTATAGAAAGTATAGTTTGTAATTGGATTGAGAATTGGCTCAAGGACCGTATCCAGAGAGTTGTGGTCAATGATTCCTACTCTGAATGGTCCCCAGTTATAAGTGGTGTACCCCAGGGTTCAGTGCTGGGACCACTATTATTCAACTTATTTATTAATGATATAGAGGATGGGATTAATAGCACTATTTCTATTTTTGCAGATGACACCAAGCTATGCAATATAGTTCAGACTATGGAAGATGTTTGTGAATTGCAGGCAGATTTAAACAAACTAAGTGTTTGGGCATCCACTTGGCAAATGAAGTTTAATGTAGATAAATGTAAAGTTAAGCATCTGGGTACGAAAAACCTGCAAGCATCATATGTCCTAGGGGGAACTACACTGGGGGAGTCAATTGTTGAGAAGGATCTGGGTGTACTTGTAAATCATAAACTAAATTTCAGCATGCAGTGTCAATCAGCTGCTTCAAAGGCCAGCAAAATATTGTCGTGTATCAAAAGAGGCATGGACTCGCGGGACAGGGATGTAATATTACCACTTTACAAAGCATTAGTGAGGCCTCATCTAGAATATGCAGTCCAGTTCTGGGCTCCAGTTCATAGAAAGGATGCCCTGGAGTTGGAAAAAATACAAAGAAGAGCAACGAAGCTAATAAGGGGCATGGAGAATCTAAGTTATGAGGAAAGATTAAAAGAACTAAACCTATTTAGCCTTGAGAAAAGACGACTAAGGGGGGACATGATTAACTTATATAAATATATGAATGGCGCATACAAAAAATATGGTGAAATCCTGTTCCATGTAAAACCCCCTCAAAAAACAAGGGGGCACTCCCTCCGTCTGGAGAAAAAAAGGTTCAACCTGCAGAGGCGACAAGCCTTCTTTACTGTGAGAACTGTGAATCTATGGAATAGCCTACCGCAGGAGCTGGTCGCAGCAGGGACAGTAGATGGCTTTAAAAAAGGGTTAGATAATTTCCTAGAACAAAAAAATATTAACTGCTATGTGTAGAAATTTTTTACTTCCCCTTTCCCATCCCACTTCCCCTTTCCCATCCCTTGGTTGAACTTGATGGACATGTGTCTTTTTTCAACCGTACAAACTATGTAACTATGTAACTATGTAACCCACACCACCGACTTGCCTTGAGATGGATGCAAATCGGTGATGAAATCCATGGAGATATGGGTCCAAGGTCTCTGTGGAACGGGCAAAGAACATAGTAAGCCCGCTGGTCGGGACCTGGGAGTCTTGGACCTAGCACAAACTTCACAAGCGGCGACGTAGGCCTTAACGTCTTTGAGCAACCCAGGCCACCAATAGTTTCTGGCAATGAGGTGCTTGGTACCCAGGATGCCTGGATGGCCAGATAGTGCAGAGTCATGATTTTCCCTAAGTACCCTTAGCCGGAATTGCAGGGGAACAAACAGCTTGTTCTCAGGAAGGTTCCCGGGAGCTGAACCTTGATCAGCCGCAATTTCAGAGACTAAATCAGAATCAATAGAGGAAATGATTATACCTGGAGGCAAAACACAAGCAGGATCTTCCTCCGAAGGAGGGCTGGCCATGAAGCTACGCAACAGTGCATCAGCCTTAATATTTTTAGACCCAGCCCTATAGGTGACCAAAAAGTTGAATCTGGTAAAAAAATAACGCCCATCGAGCATGTCTCGGGTTTAGCCTCCGGGCAGATTCTAGGAAAACCAGATTCTTGTGGTCGGTAAGGACCGTTACCTGGTGCCTAGCCCCCTCCAGGAAGTGGCGCCACTCTTCAAATGCCCATTTAATGGCTAAGAGTTCGCGGTTGCCAATATCATAGTTACTCTCAGTGGGCGAAAACTTCCTGGAGAAGTAGGCACAGGGACGGAGATGGGTGAGGGACCTGGTACCCTGGGACAAGACAGCCCCCACTCCCACCTCGGACGCGTCAACCTCCACGATAAATGGCTCCATTTGGTTGGGGTGAACCAGCACTGGGGCCGAGATAAAGCACTTCTTAAGGACCTCAAAAGCCTGGACAGCCTCAGGAGGCCAGTGGAGGAGATCAGAACCTTTGCGAGTGAGATCCGTAAGAGGCTTAGTGATGACCGAGAAGTTAGCATTAAATCTCCTGTAATAATTAGTGAACCCCAGGAAGCACTGTAACGCCTTCAGGGAGGCAGGTTGGACCCATTCCGCCACAGTCTGGACCTTGGCGGGGTCCATGCGGAATTCATGAGGAGTGAGGATTTGACCCAAAAACGGTATCTCCTGCACCCCAAACACACATTTTTCGGTCTTAGCAAACAGTTTGTTTTCCCGAAGGGCCTGGAGCACCTTCCTGACATGCTCAATGTGGGAGGACCAGTCCTTGGAAAACACAAGTATGTCATCAAGGTACACTACAAGAAATACCCCCAGGTAGCCTCTTAAAACCTCATTTATGAAATTCTGGAAGACCGCGGGAGCATTACACAACCCAAAGGGCATGACGAGGTATTCGAAATGACCTTCGGACGTGTTAAATGCAGTCTTCCACTCAATACCCCTCTTTGATGTGGATAAGGTTATAAGCCCCCCGTAGATCAAACTTAGAGAACCATTGGGCCCCCTGAACCTGATTGAAGAGATCAGGAATCAAAGGAAGGGGATACTGGTTCCTTACAGTGACCTTATTCAAGTTTCGGTAGTCAATGCATGGCCTAAGACCACCATCCTTCTTCCCTACGAAGAAGAAGCCAGCACCTACCGGAGAAGTAGAGGGGCGAATGTAACCCTTGGCCAGGCATTCCTGGATATACTCTCTCATGGCTTCATGTTCGGGACAAGAGAGATTAAATATCCTACCCTTAGGGAACTTAGCTCCTGGTACCAAATCAATTGCGCAATCGTATTCTCTATGAGGTGGTAACACTTCGGAGGCCTCTTTAGAGAAAACATCAGCGAAGTCCTGAAGTCCTCTGTCAGGTAGAGCGTTCACCTCCTCAGGGAGAGAAGTAGAATTAACAGGAAAACATGACGTCATGCATTCATTACCCCATTTGGTAAGATCCCCAGTATTCCAGTCAAAAGTGGGATTATGCAACTGCAACCAGGGAAGGCTTAAAAACAAATCAGACGATAATCCCTGCATCACCAGTACAGAGCACTGCTCCAAATGCATGGAGCCAACAAGGAGTTCAAAAACAGAGGTATGCTGTGTAAAATAACCATTAGCAAAAGGAGTGGAGTCGATACCCACTACCGGGACAGGTTTAGGCAAATCAATCAATGGCATAGCTAGAGACATAGCAAATTCCACAGACATAATATTAGCAGAAGACCCTGAATCCACGAAGGCACTGCCTAGGACAGTTGTTCACTTGATGCTTGTCATCCCCACAGTAGAAGCAGAGACCATTCTTCCTGCGGAACTCTCTACGTTGTTGGGGGGACACGGAGGCCCCGAGTTGAATAGGTACCTCCGAGTCTTCCGTGGAAAAACGAAGCAACGGAACCTCAGGAGGCATCATGGGGGAGTCAGAGGAAAAAACACAAACACATTCAATTCGTCGTTCCCTGAGACGTCGGTCAAGTCGTACCGCTAAAGCCATAACCTGATCTAGGGAGTCAGAAGAGGAATAGCTAACTAGCAGGTCTTTCAGGACGGTCGACAGACCCAATCTAAACTGGCACCTTAAGGCAGGGTCATTCCACCGAGAAGCTACACACCACTTCCTAAAGTCAGAACAATACTCCTCAACAGGTCTCTTACCCTGACGTAAGGTCACCAGCTGACTCTCGGCAAAGGCAGTCTTGTCAGTCTCGTCATAAATGAGCGCGAGGGCAGAAAAGAAAAGATCAACGGAGGAAAGTTCAGGGGCATCAGAAGCCAAGGAGAAGGCCCATTCTTGGGGCCCATCCTGGAGCCGGGACATAATTATACCCACCCGCTGGCTCTCAGAACCAGAGGAGTGGGGCTTTAAGCGAAAATAGAGCTTGCAACTCTCCCGAAAGGAGAAAAAAGTCTTCCGGTCCCCTGAGAACCGGTCAGGCAACTTGAGGTGGGGTTCAAGAGGTGAGGTGAGGGGCACTAGCATCAGGCTGGTTGTCCCTCTGCGCCAGGGCCTGGACCTGTAGGGAGAGGCCCTGCATTTGCTGAGCCAGGGTCTCAAGGGGGTCCATAGTAGTGTCAGGGACCAGGGTAGACTAGGTATATGGGCTTGTGATTATGTAATGTCGGGGTAGGGAAACAGACAAGTGAGCCCTAATCTACCCGCCACTCAGTCCCTGCCTACTAGCAACGACCCGCCCTAGGCGACGGGGTACAACTGAGCGACGGTCCCTACACTCAATAGGTGCACGACAGACAAACAGACAAGGGTACAAAGAAGCTAGGGAAATGGGGAAGTTGCCCACGGGAACACCGTGAGCAACAAGCGAGGTGAACAAGCCGAGTCAAACCAGGAGATGAGCGAGGTACAAAAACGCAGAGCAGAAGAGTGGTCAGAAAAGCCAAGGTCAATCACAAGCAGAGGATCAGTAGTTCAAGAAGCTGCAGCAGGGCCAGGAAACCAACAGAGAAGAATCGCAAGCAAAGGAGGAACAGGAAAGGCAGGTATAAATAGACAGAGGGCGGGAGCTAGCTCCGTCTGGCCAGGCTGTGATAGGCTCTCCCACTCCTAAGCCTGCCATCCTGGGTGGTGGAAGATGGAGTCAGTCTCACAGACATAGAAGCAGGTGCAGACTGATTACCTATGGGCGTCGACACAGAAGTTGTGTCTGGCAGATCCTTTACAGTTACTTCATATGCTTACTGCTGCTAAATGTCTTATGGCAGCTCACTGGAAAAGCACTAACCCTCCTACTTTAACTGCTCTACATAATAGAATTAGGAAGGTTACGAGAATGGAGTCTCTGACAGCCTCCCTGAATAATCAGCTAGAACGCTTTACCAGTGTTTGGTCACCGTGGGACCTGTAGAATTCTTCGAAACCACCTTGACCTTCAGTGATGGAAATATTGTTCTCCTCTTAGATACCCATGTATGACTAGGATATCTCTCGGATCCCTTCCTTCCACACCCAATCCCTACCTTTGTGTACCTGTCTATTGTCTTGTTATATCTGTTCAATTAGTTCTCTACTTTAGAGTATACCTGTGTAATACGGCATTGGGTGGACTTCCTGCTCCATCAATAGATGTTCTTCACCGGGAGTTTGCACATCAATGTTTATATGCCACATGGCACCTTTTCAGAATTTGCAATATTTTGAATTTGACTGTCATAACTCTCGATTACTGTTGTATTGCACTGAACTCTGTAATATTGTGATATCTCCTATGTTCCTGTTCTAAAGGATCACTGTACTTTGTATTTTTTTATTGTTTCTTTTTTCAGAAATAAAAAATATATCATTAAAAAATTTTTTTTTAACCTTATATGAAATAAAAATATCCTTGTAGTAAGGAATAAATTTGAGAAGGCCATAGGTGGAACATTGTTTCAGGTGATGCCCATCAGTAATAGAGTACAAACGCATCTAAAGGCGCACATAGCATTGTGTACAGTTAAAATCTTATATATAGAAAAAGCACAAAGAAAAATATATTATACCCTAGAGAGGGATACATAAATCAAATGAACTGGATAACAATTAGTAATATAATAGATATAAAGCTTGGAAAAAGGAAATTATTGGTATAAAAACAATGGTAAGAACATATATTAAATTGAATGAAAATAACCATTATTGCAGTCACCCTATTGACAATGTATGCATTAGTTTGCATATACAATATATGTATGTGGTGTGCCACAATGCAAATCTAAGTAAAATCAAAAATCGTAAATAAAATCATGATGTACTGGATATGTACCTGTTTTGATATCTGCAAGATACATATTTGGTCTGCTGCTATATAGAATGCAATTCCTGAACATGGTAACAACATGCAGTGCTGTAACCAGAATGATACACAGCCGGGTTTAATACAACATCATATAACATGTACTATAATTAGTGGGGGAAAAAAATTGTGCTGCCGTATTTACATCTGTTGTTTGCTTTGTTTGGGCTGAGCACAATTTAAAGAGGCTCTGTCACCAGATTTTGCAACCCCTATCTGCTATTGCAGCAGATAGGCGCTGCAATGTAGATTACAGTAACGTTTTTATTTAAAAAAAACGAGCATTTTTGGCCAAGTTATGACCATTTTTGTAGTTATGCAAATGAGGCTTGCAAAAGTCCAAGTGGGTGTGTTTAAAAGTAAAAGTCTAAGTGGGTGTGTATTATGTGCGTACAACGGGGCGTTTTTAATACTTTCACTAGCTGGGCGCTCTGATGAGAAGTAACATCCTCTTCTCTTCAGAACGCCCAGCTTGTGACATTGCAGATCTGTGACGTCACTCACAGGTCCTGCATCGTGACGGCCACATCGGCACCAGAGGCTACAGTTGATTCTGCAGCAGCAACAGCGTTTGCAGGTAAGTCGATCTTACCTGCAAACGCTGATGCTGCTGCAGAATCAACTGTAGCCTCTGCTGCCGATGTGGCCGTCACGATGCAGGACCTGTGAGTGACGTCACAGATCTGCACTGTCAGAAGCTGGGCGTTCTGAAGAGAAGAGGATGTTACTTCTCTTCACAGCGCCCAGCTAGTAAAAGTATTAAAAACGCCCCGATGTACGCACATAATACACACCCACTTGGACTTTTACTTTTAAACACACCCACTTGGACTTTTGCAAGCCTCATTTGCATAATTACAAAAATGGTCATAACTTGGCCAAAAATGCTCGTTTTTTAAAAATAAAAACGTTACTGTAATCTACATTGCAGCGCCTATCTGCTGCAATAGCAGATAGGGGTTGCAAAATCTGGTGACAGAGCCTCTTTAATATGACATCTACCTTATGTAAATTGAATTGTATTGAGTGGTAGAAAGAATATGGAAGGTACCTTATATAAGTTGTGTTTCATTTTACATGTAGAGTATTTATTTATTTGATTAGTTAACATATACTTTTAATGTCATATATATTGACAGAAGGACCTAATAATGGAACATAAGTTCTTTCCTCAGGTTCAGACCTAAAGGGAATCTCATTCTTAGATTATAGATCCAAAAGGCTTCTCTGTTTAGTAACCTATGTTTTAAATCTCCCCCTCTGACAGAACCTTTGGTTTTTTCTATTTAATATGTTTTGAATGAATTGATACATCTGTTACGGCAGGTGACAAAATGCCTGGCTGCATTCGAAAAATTGGTGATAGCAGGATTCCTAATGTAACCTAGATGTTCTAGAATTCTGACTTTCAATTTTCTAGTCGTGCAACCAACATATTTGAGATTACAAAACCTGCATTCAATGATGTATACAACATACTCGGTATTACAGTTGATATATGATTTTATTGGAAAACTAACTTCACCACTAGAGTCATAAAACTTTTTCACTGTGTTGGTGAATGTACACACTTTGTATGGATGGGAACCGCATTTGTAAAAGCCAAAGTGTTGCAGCCATGTTGAGCTGACTTTATTTGTCGTTATAAGCGAAGGGGAGAGAATGTTGCCGACAGTGGGCGCCCTACGTGACACCACACGGCATCCACCATTCAGTATGGCTTCTAATTTGTCGACCTCGCAAAGTATGGGAATGTATCTGTGCACTATGTCCCTAATGTCATTAAATTGATTGCTGTACTGTAAAACAAGAGTAGGTTGGTCTGAACATGGAATATGGGATGTTCTTTCGTTATCATTGATATTTTTGACAGAAAGTAAATCGTCCCTATTTTTGACCTTGACTATTGTTTTAGCTCTGTTGAGGGTCCAATTTTTGTAACCCCGATTGGTTAATCTTTGAAAGATCTTATTTTGTTCTTTTACAAAACCCTGGTTTGAGCTACAATTTCTCTTAGCTCTAGTAAGTTCGCCTATCGGTATTGAAGACATAGTATCTTTGGGATGACTGCTGCTGGCATGTAAGATGGTATTCCCAGATATGGGCTTATGGAAAATTTCTGAACATATTGTTTCTCCCACTTTTGCTGACCGTTTTAAGTCCAAAAAATTTATAGTATTGGAGTGAAAAACATGTGTAGACCTCAAATTGAAATCATTGTTGTTGAGGTAAATTAGAAAATCTGGTATGGCAGATACATCGCCCTCCCATGTGAACATGAGGTCGTCGATGTATCTGCCATACCAGTGGACATAGTCCGCAAATGGATTGCTAGTGGAAAACAGGGTACGCTCCTCCCACCATGCCATGACTAGATTAGCCATGGAGGGTGAAAATTTGGCTCCTATGTATACCCCTCTTTTCTGCAAGTAAAAAAGACCATCAAATTGGAAGTAGTTGTGAGACATAAGGAAATATAACACTTCCAAAGCAAACATATGAGCTATATTTCGAGAAATGATGTTCTAGAGCTTTAATGGCTACTGCGTGGGGTATACTCGTGTATAATGACACCACATCACAGCTGAGCCATATTTGATTCTGTCCCCAAATATTGTTATTGAAAATATATAGAACGTCTTTGGTGTCTCTGAGATGGCCAGGGACTCTTAGGACTAATGGTTTGAGAATCGAGTCAAGCCACTCAGATAATCTCTCAGTGAGAGATCCGATGCCCGAAACAATGGGACACGTGGGTGGGGGGGATAATCCCTTTGTGTGTTTTAGGTAAGGCATGTAGAATTGGAACGATGGGATGTTCAATTAGGAAATAATCAAACTGTTTTTTAGACCGTGTACCATTTCTCAGACCTGTATGTAATAGATTTTTGAGGATCTGGTGGTAAATTACAGTTGGATTGCGATCTAACTTAACATACGTTTCTGTGTCTGATAGTAAACTCATTATTTGGTTCGTATACATAACAGTATCCATAATGGTGACACTCCCCCCCCCCCCTTGTCTGCCATTCGAATGACGATGTCATTATTATCACAAAGTGATTTCACAACATCATTCTGAGTGGCTGATAAATTGTGTTTCATTTATTTCTTTTTACTAAGATCATACATTTTATGTAATTCCCTCTCAATCACCGTTTGAAATTTGTCCATAGATTCAGTTCTAGATTGTGTAGGATAATAAACTGGGTTTGGGGTAGAAAATTTCTCAGCATGACTGATTGATGGGAGTTCTTCTCACTCGGCTAGGTATTCCAAACATAAAAGGGCCGAATGTCCAGGGAACATGAGTGATCAAAAGACTTTCTTTCCGGCTGGTGTTGTATTTGATTCTGGATGAATAGTCCTTGACTCTATGTCAGCGGGTGGTAGAAAATGTCTTTTGATGGTTGGGTTCCGTATATATTTATTTATATCAAGTAGAGTATTAAAAATATCGAAGTCCCTGTTGGGAACAAAATTTAGACCAAGTGAAAGATGTCTCTTTGTGTTGATGTAAGGGGCACTGATGATAAATTGATGACATCCATGTTATTTGTTAGTGTCTCTGGTTCCTTAGACGACGGGGTTGTATTACATCCATTGATTTTATGTTTCCTGCCCCCTCTCTTTCCCCGTCATTATACTGTTTGGGAGCCACTATGTTGGAATTATAGTGTGTGTGGAGCAGCTATGGGGACATTTTACTGTATAGGGAGGTACTATACGGTGAATGAATTTACAGAAACAGCGTAGCACAGCTTTACCTAAGCCTAACCCCGCCGGATGAGCCTCTCCAGTTGTGAACATGGGTTAAGGCCCACTCAGATGTGTTTCGCTCCCCCTGTAAAAAAAAAACTAGCTACGCCTCTGGAAAGTATAGTGTCCCCCAATTTTTTCAGAACTTTGAGGGATAGACTACAACAATAAAAAATAAAAGTAAAAAAAGCAAAAATAAATTAAATAAAAAATACATATAAAACACCTCACTCAAAAAAATGCTCCCCCGCCAATAATTTCTGTAATGCTAGCCCTGCGTGAATACCTTTAAATAAATGTAACATCAAAATTTATGGTAGACGATGGTCACAAATAAAGTGTCTTTTTTAGGGTAATACTTTATTATTACCAGAAAAAAATAGCTAAAAAAGTTAAAATCATAAATTTTTACTATTTTATTTTCAAACTTTAAGCCAAACAATTTGAAAAAGCAAAAACTTGGTGTATAAAAATAAGAAAAGAAACCTTAAAGGGAATGTATCGCTAGAATTATTTTTTTTTTTTAGTTAAACAGTTAGTGTATAAATGATTAAACATTGTTCTAATTTTTGTAATTTTTTCACGAGTCAGGAAATATTATAAATTAGATTCTAATTTATAACATTTCCCTGTGCTGGTCACTAGAGGGAGCAATTCCCAAAATTGCAGCATTGGCATGTGGTAAAGCAACCACATTGCTTTATGCTGCAAAATTTGAGAAGACACACTCGCTCTAGCGTCCTTTATCCTGGCTAGTGCCAGGAGAAAGGAGGGGATTGAATGTTCAAACCTCCTACACTGTGTGCCGCCATTTTTTGAGCGAATACACAGTGTAGTAGAGTGCAGTAGGCTTACATACAGTGGTAATCACACACTAAAACATGTACATACACAGAAATAACTTACCTGCTCCTGCCGCCGCAACTCACTCCGGTCCGTCCGCTCCGTCTGCTCCCTCCGCCTGCTTCAGAACACATGTCCGGAAGCCGCGACCGGAAGTAGTCATCTTACTGTCCGGCCGCGGCTTCCGGTCCACAAGAAAATGGCGCCGGATGTCGCTCGGCCGAAGACCTTCCATTTGGACTGTGTGGGAGCGGCGCATGCGCCGTTCCCGCACAGACGGTGTACACCATAGTGAATGCGAACGGCTCCCGTTCGCATTCTCTATGGGGATGTATGTGCCGTATTCCATGTCTGTATGTGCCGTTAATCGACACATACAGAGATGAAAAAAAAAATGGTAGCCCCCATAGAGAAGAAAAAGTTAGAAAATAAAAAAAAGTAAAACAGAAACACACAAATAAATAATTTTTTTTAAAATAAAACACTAAAAGCAAATTGATATAAAAAATATTTTTTTAGCGACACCCTTCCTTTAAGGATATGTTCACACGACCTATTTTCATCCGGTTTTCGGGCCGTAAACGTCCCGAAAAACGGCTGGAAAATCGGAAAGAGGAACGTCTACAAACATCTGCCCATTGATTTCAATGGGAAATACGTTCCGGCGGGGTTTTTTTTTTACGGCTCATCTTCAAAAAGCGGTGCGTAAAAAGAAACCCCGTAAAAAGATGTGCATGTCACGTTTTCTTTAGCCGTTTTTCTTTGACTCAATAGAAACACAGCTCTAAAAACGGGCCTCAAAAACGCATCAAAAAACGCTAATTGCTTAATAAACTGCTGAAAATAGGGTCTGTTTTCCATTGAAAACAGCTCCATATTTTCAGCCGTATTTTGTTAACTGTATGAACATACCCTTAGGCCTCACGCACACGAACGTATTTTTTCCCTCCCGTAAATTCTGGCGTAAATACGGGTCCTTGGTCACACGTATTCGACCCGTATTGCACCAGTATTTACGGACCCTTGCCCGTAAATACGGGTCCGGTGTCACCAGTATTCCACCCGTATTTACAGGCACGTATTCTCTGTAAAATTGCACTGCACTAATCGGCAGCCCCTTCTCTCTATCAGTGCAGGATAGAGAGAAGGGACAACACTTTCCGCAGTAAAAGTAAAAGAAATTCATACTTACCCGGCCGTTGTCTTGGTGACGCGTCCCTCTTTCAACATCCAGCATCGGGATAACGCGTCTGGATAACGCTGCAGTCCATGAGACTGCTGCAGCCTGTGATTGGCTGATCTATATTGTGATCGGTAGTTTCTGTCCAGGGTGCTGAAATAGTTACTGCCGATCGTTTAACTCTTTCAGCACCCTGGACAGTGACTATTTACTGACGTCGCCTAGCAACGCTCCCGTAATTACGGGTGAACTCACGTAGTCACCCGTAATTACGGGAGCCCCATAGACTTCTATGGGCCTGCCCATGCCGTAATTAAGGCCTGAAATAGGACATGTTCTATATTTTTCAACGGCACGGGCACCTTCCCGTAAGCATACGGGGAGGTACCCGTGGCCAATAGAAGTCCAGTAATTACGGGCGTTTTTACGTTCGTTTGCATGGGGCCTTATTTAGCTGGGTTCACACAGAGTTTTTTGCAGGAGGAAAACCTGTCTCGAAAATTCCGTTTGGAATTTTGAGGCAGATTTTCCTCTGCCTGCATGACGATTTTCGTGGTGTTTTTCGCCTGCGGCCATTGAGCACCGTGGGCATAAAATGCTGCGAAATACTCTTTCTCTGCCTTCCATTGATGTCAATGGGAGGTCAGAGGTGTAAACGCCCAAAGATAGAGCATATCTCTTCTTTTTCCCGTGAGACGGTTTTTCCGCTCGCGGGAAAATAACGCCTCCGCCTCCCATTGAAGTCAATGGGAGGCATTTTCGGCCGTTTTTAGGCGCGTTTTGCAGCGCGGTTTCCGCGTAAAAAAACTCGCCCTAATTGTTCACAAAACAAGTTGCAAAAATGACGTCACTAGTCCAACAATTATAAAAATTCAAGCCTAACGCGTGCTAAAATTGGCTAAACTGTGCCTGGTCCTGAATCGGTTGAGAACGTATTAATATGAAACATTGAACAAAATATTAGATTATTAAAATGATTGCTATAGCCACTGAAAGTTGAAATGTAACTATGTCTCAACAATCGCACAACTAGGAGGAAGGGACAGGTATAGCGCGTGTATTGTTGATAATCCATTCTGCTAATTATCGAACATAGAGAGCCAAGGCGCTGTTACCGACCTCCGCCTGCAAGGAGGAGTCAGATCAGAAACGAATAAGTGAACTCCCTTCAGGCCCCGGATAAGTGTTCTCACTGCAGAGGCATCTGGAGTAGGGCAGGGCGAGAAATAAAGTGGAAGGGCGGCGCAGGAGAGCGGAGACCTCGGTGTTTACAGGGAAGCTCCGTTTCATCTACTTGCGGGAGGTGTCACTGGGGATGAGAAGCTCCGTGTGATAGATGTGTGATCTGGAGCTATCCGGAGGGGGTCAGGGATTGATCCGGCAGAGACAGGATCGCTGCTGTGTGTAGGGTAGTGATCAGTAAACTATAAGCGATCTCGGGACAATAAAGTTTCCCAGGATCCAGACTGTCGCCTGCAGGACGCGTTACATGGGATGTATAGGACACTGTCGGGCTTCAGTCCTGTATGTCGGTCATAGGCGATGTGCAGCCGGTGTCTTCGGCGGGACGTGTGCGGTGGACCCTTCTGCTGAAGCCCGTGGTCTCCACTCCCAGCTATGGCTCTGAGTAAAGGGCTGAAGATTCATGTGAAGCCGGATCCATGCTGTTACAGTGTCCTGTTGGAGTCTCGCCATAGGGAGGACTGTCTGCTCTTTGAGTCCGGAACGACCATCGCCACTCTCAGTAAGTAGTGGGATCATGATGTGCTGGTTACTGGGGTTCACACACTTTTCCAGCTGTGTTATCCAGGAAAGAGATCATTGACCTGAGCATAGTAATCCAGTAAAGCGCAGCTCCCTTGCACCTGGGTCAGTGCCAAGTTTGCCAATCTAGTTTCATTTGTTTAATTGTATTTATTTTTTGACTAATGCATGGATCAGTGTAAATGCCCAATATTTCATACTTATTCATATTAGGCTGGGTTCACACGACCTATTTTCAGACGTAAACGAGGCGTATTATGCCTCGTTTTACGTCTGAAAATAGGGCTACAATACGTCGGCAAACATCTGCCCATTCATTTGAATGGGTTTGCCGACGTACTGTGCAGACGACCTGTAATTTACGCGTCGTCGTTTGGCAGCTGTCGAACGATGACGCGTAAATTGACTGCCTCGGCAAAGAAGTGCAGGGCACTTCTTTCAGATGTAATTTGATCCATTCTTCATTGAACTCAATGAAGAGCAGCTCAAGATTTACGGGCGTCACAGACAGTCTGTCATTTCACACTTAAATTCCTGCTATCGTGTGCACATACCCTAAGGGTGCTTTTATGATTCTCTGACAGCCTTAAATTTTGAGCTGCTCTTCATTGAGTTCAATGAAGAACGGCTCAAATTATGTCTGAAAGAAGTGTCCTGCACTTCTTTTGACGAGGCTGTATTTTTACGCGTCGTTGTTTGACAGCTGTCAAACGACGACGCGTAAATGACAGGTTGTCTGCAGAGTACGTCGGCAAAGCCATTCAAATGAATGGGCAGATGTTTGCTGACGTATTGTAGCCCTATTTTCAGACGTAAAACGAGGCATAATATGTCTGAAAATAGGTCGTGTGAACCCAGCCTAAAGGACATAAATTTTGTGCAGGTCCTTTTACCGTTAAGCTTTCCTAACCATGTTGTATAGATCCGTGTACTTAGTTATTTCACAATTCCCATAGACTGCTGTGGCCCATACTGTACCTCCCTGTGCTTCCGATTTGTATACAGACGCACACTGAGATTTCTGCATGCCATATGTGCGGAGGTATTCTCCCCCAGAAGTATTAGGGCTTGTCCACACGTAACGGAATTGCTGCAGAAAAAAAACACACAATTTCCTGCAATTTTTTTATTTCTTTTTTTAACTGCAGAAAATGGTACAGATTTTGCTGCGTTTTTTTCAATGCTGGGAGATGGTGACATCTCCTCTGAAAAACACCTCAATACAGTCCACTTTCCGCAGCGGGAATTGACGTGCTACGGTACGAAAAATACGCACCGCAGGTCAATTTCTGTTCGGGAATTTTACGCAGCGTGTGGATGAGATTTGGACAAGGCCTTAAAGAGGCTCTGTCACCACATTATAAGAGCCCTATCTCCTACATGAGGAGATGGGCATTATAATGTAGGTGACAGCAGTGCTTTTTATTTTAAAAAAAAACTGTTAAAGGGGGTGGGGTAATAGCGGGATTCACTGGTTAGTGACACCCACTATTACTACCGCCTTTATAAACAGGGTCACTAGGGTTATGCCTAGTTCCCTTACCTTTTCCTTATACTAACGTCGATCTAATTGCTTTAGCGGCTACTCAAGGGAATAAGACCGTATAGTAAATAAAGGTAATATTTATTATCATACAGTAATCACACTCATATGTATAATACAGTAACTAATCACAGTACAGTATAAACACGGTATCACAATATTATACCGCCACCCACTTACATAAAAATACACAGAATACAGTTACGTTACAACACAATAAACATAAGTTACTTGTGATTCTCACACGCTCTCTATCTCTATCCCACTCCCTCCTAATATAACTTTCCCTATACACTAAGAGTTAATACGGGATAAGGAGGAACAAGGGGACAGCAAGGGTTAACTCAGGGCAAGGGTTAACTCAGGGACAGCAAGGGTTAACTCAGGGACAGCAAGGGTTAACTCAGGGACAGCAAGGGTTAACTCAGGGACAGCAAGGGTTGACTCAGGGAAGCAAGGGGTTTACTCAGGGAAGCAAGGGTTAACTCAGGGACAGTAGGGACTCAGGGAAGCAAGGGTTAACTCAGGGAATCAAGGGTTACAGCAGGAGGAGACAGGGAGAGACAGGGTTAAGTGTAGCTGCTGGTGTGACTTTGTGGAGCAGCAGCAGGAACCCAGGTCTTTGGAGGAGAGAGAGAGGTGAGCGTTGTGTGAGGCAGACAGGCAGCTCTCAGCTGATCGTAGCTCCAGCTGGCTTCGGCTCCTGAGCTTGGCTACTGAGCGTACCGCAGGGCTATTTAACCCTATCGGTACGCTCGCAGCGGGGAGTGTGGCGGTTGCCCCAGGCTAGCATGGGTCGGCATGGTGATAATGTATCACCAGCCGACTCATGAGAGCCCGCACGAGACAGTCCGTGCGCGCGGGAGACTTGAAATGGAGACAGGGGATAACCATCCCTTGTCTCCATGGTTTCCTAACAAAGCAGGGACATGCTAATTGTCCTGCTCTGCTTCCAACCGTATTCATGACCAGGGCTGTTGTTGTTACAGCCCTGGCTCATGATACATTATATGTACTATACACACACATATATATTATATATATATACACATACACTGTATACATACATACCATATATATATATATATATATAAACGTGTGTGTATGTGTATATATATATATATATATATATATATATATATATATATATACATACATACACATACACACTTCCCTTTACAATCCCCCTGTTGTCGGGGACTCGACAATGCAATTTGGGGAAGTGTTTGTGGGGTTCTATTTACCCCCTCAACCTCCCCGGTTACTGGTAATGGTCTGAGATGGAAGGAAGTATACTATTAGACCTAGATATTCGACATCAGCTATCTCCTCAAGGACACCTTCCCGCCAGTCCCCTGACTCTGGAGTCTAGTGTCCAAAGAAACGAAACCTCAAATTTCACAGAATTAAGATGAAATTAAATTTCCTAGTCCATAGAACGAAGTTGAGATAAAACTCACAGTCCATAGAACGAAGCCTCGAAGCTCATCAGACGAAGTTGAAATGAAACCTTCATAGACCATAGAACGAAGAAACCTTCATAGTCCATAGAACGAAGCCTCGAAGCTCATCAAACGAACAAAGCTCATTTGAAAACCTCAAAGTCCATGAACCGCAGATTTCTTGTTCTTTCTTGCTTGGAGTTTCTTCCTCTTAAGTGGCGTCAGCAGGTCTTTCCAGTGGCCGATCCAAATTTTAGCATGCCGACCCGTGTAAGGCTACCTGTGCCCTCATATGGTCAGCCTTGGAATGGCTTAGCCCGCATTTCAATAACCTTTTGTACGTGATCCATTACTTTTCCAACTTTTCCCAGCATCTTGATTAAAGACGAAACCATCTTTGTGGGCCGATATCCAGGTCTTCATCATGGCAGGTTATCATCCCCGAGGAGGAGGTGAGGTCTTGGTACCCAGGAATCTACTGTGGGGTGGAGCATTGCCTTCCATTTCCCCTCTGACATTCAATCCATCATCCTATTGACCATACCAGTTCTCAGGTTGAGGTGGCAAATACCTACAAGGGTGTGTGAATACCTTACCTGTCCCTAAGGGTACCTACACACTACCCAATCACACAAACAAAGTGACAAATAACCAAACATACAAAAATATTCCCACACCAACCATAGGTATATGTACATATAGAGATTCATGCTCAAACAGCATCTCACACTACTCCTCCATAAACACGTGCAAGGTACACATGCAAATGGGGTGACTACAGGCTGTATATATATGCCCGCCTCCATGTACATACTCATTCGCTGTGGGACGGGCACGTCCTCACTGAGTATACCTATGTTGCAGAAACATATCAACACCTATATCAACGTCTATATGTACACCTTGAAAATTTTGTACGACCCATTGATTACGATTTACACTTTTCAAATATATATACACATACAATAATAAACAATTCTGGGTCGCAGGACTGTATCACTGTCCTTAGACCCCGTCTACGAATGTATTCGTGCCTTTCTGCTTGACCTCGTTGTATTTGGTCAACCAGTCCTTTCATTCGTCGGTATACGCAGAACAGTCCAACGTACATAATCGCCACAAGAGTGAGAAGGATTATCACTGGGTGGATGAGCAAGTTGAAGAAGGAAGTGGCCTTGGGACTATATCCGAACAAGCTATCCCACCAAGACACGTCCGCGTCAAGGTTGTTCACAATTCCTGTGATCTTTTTAGTGTCATGTTCCAACTGAATAGTGGCTTGGTGTTGGGAATCTTTTAGTTTCTCCACGACATCCTCTTCCTCTTTGAAGTCTAGCAGGAGATTTCTTAGTTCGATGCCAAACCCAAGAGGAATCGTCTGGAGTCTCACAGGGGTGTCTGGACGGATGTCGAGCCTTTTTTCAGGTGTCACTGGAGTTCTTCCCTTTTGATCCGCCACATCAACGCCTAATACGGGATTAAGGGTACAGTATGCTCCGGGGAGGAGTATGCCTCTTTCGGTGCAGTTAGTCGTGTGGATAGTATATGAAACGTTCTGTATTTGATACCAGCACCAATATCTTTGACCTATGTATTTTAAGTTTGAAGAGGGTATTGGGTTGGCCTTCATTTCACAGGACCCCTCGGTATCCCAACACTGGTGTCTAAGCACCCGGTCGTAATTACCTTGGCAGAGGATAGCATCCTCCTTCCTCCAACATCCATCTGTGTCAAACAGATATGGATGTCTGCCCTCATAAGTTAGGATATCCGAGGGGAGCTGGGGATGAAACACCATGTTCTGCATGACAACACCCAGGTTTGTGGCACTATATCCCAGTCTTACATTGCCCGATACGGGTGCTAAGTATGAGGCGGTGCACGTTAGATTCCGACACCCATGCCACTGAACTACCGACCAGTTGGTATGATTCATTGCAAACGAAGATATCAGAGGACTTACCCTTTGTCGGAGGTTAAATAGGTAGTGGCCGCTATACAGTGAAGACACAATATGTTTCAAGTTGCCTGAGAGTTCCCCCTGAATCTGTGTACATGCCAGAGCAAGTTGTGTTCTATCCTGCTCTTCCAAGAGACCAACAACTAACCTTCTAAACTTCTCTTGTAGAGCAGAAGATAGAGAGGGAGTGGCATCTATGTGCGCATGCTGCAAACCCTCAAGGACATGGTTTACATCAAGCTGGGTCTTAAAACCTTTACTGGCATGTCTCCCCAGATTCGCAAGTTTACTCCTCAGGACTTCCAGATCCATAGTGTTCATAGCTCCTACTCCCAATGCACCTCCTCCTAGGCCCATGGCTACCAGATCCCGTCGTTTCCTGTTACTCCAGGGTCTATTTTCCTTTCTTACATCTTGTCCCGACTCTACCCATTCTCTTATCATGTCAATTTGGTTCCTCACGTACTCCTCACATCTATGATCCCAGTGATCTACCCTGAAATTATCTAACGAAACTCTCCATGTGTATAGCACAAATTTGGTATCGGTGATAATTCTCCAGGGAGATGATAACTGAGGAGTAATGGGATCTGCTAATCTATGGGTAGGGACGTTACAAGAGTCAGAATGAGTTTTTACTGGCTGGAGACCGTCTGACTCGTAAGGAATTCGTTCTACCGTCACACATACCTGACCTCTTCCTTTAAAGGGATACCATTGATCACTGTCCCCAGCCTGTAATACTAGGTTCTGGATGGGTTTAATTTTGGAGGATAGATGGACCCACTGTGTAAATTTCCAGCACCCTTCGTCGACTGCCTCACAAAACGGCCATTTAAAGGAGCCATCTATATTGATGTTGAAGTTAATATCCCTGCCTCTGGGGTCCTTCCAATCGGAAGATACATATCTATTCCGGTATTCCTCAGTCATAGGGGCCCCATCCATCCATACATCAATCATTGGGGCGTCCACCCCATTACATACTATATCCCATCTCCAGGGGTTAGTATCGGACATCACCATCTGTGTATCTGGTTCCCAGTGGGCATAGGTGACAAAATAATGTCCTGTCACCTCCGGTACACAGCCATCTCTCATTATAGTAATCATGAAAGATCGTATGGATGGGGATCCCTCTACCTAAGTATACCTATGATCTTTGGCATCAGTCCGTACTCCTAAAACAGTATCTCTGTACAAGCCTTCCAGTTTTACATGACCGTCCTGATCATTCCATATTATTTGCCCAGAGTTGCTGCAGTTTAGCTTCAACATCATTACACTGGTCCTTAAATAGTCCGTGGAAACATGTCCATGTGCATATTTTGGTTTCCTATTCATGACCATATAAGAATCCCTTAACATACAGTACGCCTTCAGGGTGCCTATTACAGGTATGGGTCTGTCAAAATATGTCCTTACTCTCAGGCCATCCTGACTACTAGTACTAAGGAAAATGGCTTTAAGAATATACCACCCACTATACTCTGCCCCAGTGACATCTTCAGGACTCAGAACTCCTTCCCTAGTGCACAACACCTTTGTTGTATTAGCTGTCGCATGTCTGTAAGGATGCAGATGTGGATTCTTTGATACCCATCTTAGGGATTTAGTGGGCATCATGTCTAAGTCCCGAAAATGTCTATATTCCTTGAGGCATAGAGCATGTAAGTCATGTTGTATGGCAGAGACGTTCTCCACCGGAGTATAGTGTTGAACTACACCATTGGTAAAACCCTCTCTCTGGAACCCATACAAATACCACTGCCCTGGCTCAAATGTAAGGTTGTTGTATGGTTCCAGCACTCTACCTTCCAAACATTCTACTGCGAGAAGACTTGGTAACCCAAGTAATCTGCCATCTGTATCTAATGTGGGTTCAAGACTATCCCCAGAAGAACCAGTATCCGCCAAAATCATGCTGATCACTAGCATCACAAACTGGAGACATACCCTTTTCATGTGGTAACTACCCCTCGCGATACTTGGTTCAGCGATGTTCCTTCGTCCTGAGATCTGCTAAGGGATAATGTGTTTAACATGCCTTCCCTTATCAGCTTCAAATGTATATGTAGTGTGTTTTTTTTATCCACCTACGACCTACCATCCCCCCCCCCCTCACCCAACTCTTACTATTGAGATGGGGAGGCTTGGGTGGCTTTTGCTTGGTCGATGTGGATCAAATAAACAGTTTGTCGTCTATTTGACCTTTTCTTGGATGTTTTCGGCCTCCGTACTTTTAGCATGGTCTCACCCATTACCCCTAGGACCTCGTAGGGTCCTTCCCAGTTTGCATCCCAGGGACCCGCCCTGCGGAACACCTTTACCATTACCGAATCTCCTACAGAGGGCAAGGGAGTCTCCCCCTGTATATACGGTCTGTGCATCCGGATTGCTGCGTGAGGCAGCAATTCCTTCAGGTTCTGCTGAACCTGGTGGAGATACACATCCCTGGCAATGGCATCCTTCATGGGTTCAGATATCTGAAGCTCGTTTGGAAAGCAGAGCGTCATCTTGCGACCCGTCATGATTTCAAATGGGGTGATACCTGTTGATGATGCCTCTGTGGCTCAGATACCCATAAGCACAGCTGGTAGGGAGGTCACCCACGAGGTACCTTTTTCCAGCAGTGCTTTAGAAAGCCGTGTTTTGATGGTGCAGTTCATTTGTTCCACTATACCTGCGGACTGGGGTTGGTAAGGCACATGAAATCTTTGCTTTATGTCCAATAGTCCACAAAGTGCTTTCATTACCTTACCAGTGAAGTGAGTTCCCCCGGTCTGATTCTATCACTCTGGGCACTCCCCATCGTGATAGAACCTGCTCCCAAAGGACTCGAGCAGTAGTGGCAGCTCTATCATTTGGTGTTGGGATGGCTTCCACCCATTTGGAGAAGACATCCACAACCACCAGTGCATAGCGGCAATTACGGCAACCTGACGGTAATGGTCCTATGTAATAGATTTGTATTGCAGCCGATGGTCCCTCTGCTGGAGGAACCCGCTGCAATACCGGCTTTAGAGCTGGGGCTCTTGGGTTAACTTGGGAACACACCAGGCATTGTTGTGTCACTTCCTCTACTGTTTTGGACATTCCTAGCCAGTATAATTTGTCCTTTAAGAGGGACAACCGTTTATCCCGACCAGGGTGTCCTAACAGCTGATGGTTGAGCCTCGTCAGTTCTGCTTGCAGATGTTGCGGGACTACTGGTGGGGGAAGTGTGTTAGTACTCGTGCCATAGCACAGGATACCCTGTCTGATTGACCAAGGATCCTGTGGTGCAGAGATGTGTGTCATTAGAAGAGGATCTTTTGGATTGTTCCTCCTCAAATGACACAGGACCATCCTTAAGGTTACTACTGCGCACTGCAATTTGATATGCGGGAACATCTTCAGTGCCTGGTTCTCGGAGGACCCCAGACACTGCAGCCAATTTGGCAGATTCATCTGCCTTATTGTTTCCCAGGACCAAGGGATCATCCCCTTTCTGGTGTGCTGGGATTTTTAGGATAGCTGACTCTCCAGAATGTGCCATGCCCCATTCCCACAATTCTTTCAGGACAGTGACGTGGGCTAGTGGTTTGTTCTGGCTATCCACAAACCCTTGTCTCTTCCAGGTTTCTAGATGAAGTGTGAGGGATCGGACCACATATGAGCTATCGCTATATATGGTTCGATTCCCTGGGGGCTTAAGGAGAAGGGCTTCTCGTACAGCCTCCAGTTCAGCCCGTTGTGCTGACAGGTGACCTGGCAGCCGGACAAGACTCTGGGTACCTGTGGTCTCATCCAGAACAGCAAACCCTGTCACATAAGTACCATCCAGATAAAAGCGAGAGCCATCAACAAAGATGATTCTGTCATCTGGATGTGTATTCGTCCTGAACAGTTGTGAGGCAGTGTTCAACGTGGGTTGACCACAGTCATGTTCAGTTCCAGTTGTATTTAACAGCTGGGAAAAGAACATACTTTGCCTTGTGACTCACTGTCAGATTTCGTCCACTCAGGTCCATTATCCACCTACCGAATCTCTGTTGAGAGACTCCAGGGAGTGTGTCCCTGAGTAGGAGGACCAATGGAGAGTGTGTAGTCTGTATAGTGAGGTGCCTGAAGCCTACAATATGCTCAGTCGTCTTGACCGCATAATGTATGGATGCCAGTTGTTTGGCACACTCATCAAAGCCTCTCTCAACAGGTGAAAGAAGCCTGGAGAAGTATCCCAGAGGCCTGTTGTAGGAGGACCGCCGAGATAGACTCTGTTCCAGCATGGGCCTGAATGGCCATTTCCCTATCAGGGTGAGGGGTGGCTAGGACTGGGGCAGACGAGAGGTCTCTCTTCAGAGTAGAAAAGGCCTCCTCCTGTGTCTCAGACCAGTCCCTCAGGGAAGGTTCTTCCCCTCTGAGAAGTTCATATAAGGGTTTTGCTTTAGCAGCAAAATCCTCTATGAACTCTCTCATGAAATTTGCTACTCCTAGGAACTTGCGCAAGTCCTGTAGAGTGCCTGGTCTGGGTAATTTCACCATGGCTTACACACGGGCCACCATGATGCCTTTTGGCTCCATGAGAGATCTGGACACCAAGGAAGGTCACTTCTGTCCTAGCAAGGTTTGCCTTGTGAGGGCTCAGTTTGAGCCCCGCCCGGGCCAGGAGTCCCAACAGTTCCCTCAACAGAGCCAAGTGTTCTTCCATGGTTTCTGTATGAAGGAGCAAGTCGTCTACATATTGCAGCAGGCATCCCGGCAGTGAGAATACACTCAGTACGGCTGCCAATGCCTGGTGAAAATATGTAGGGCTACTATGGAACCCCTGGGGGAGTACACAAAACATGTACTGCTTGTTCCCTACCGTGAAAACAAACTTGTACCTACAACTCTGAGTTATCTCAATAGAGAAAAACCCATTTGCAACATCAATGGTCGAGAAAATGCGACTTTTGCCACTTATCCTCGCCATTATGTCAGGAGTCTGTGCAACCACGTGTGCAGACATAGGGGTGTATTTGTTAAGGACCCGGAGGTCTATCGTTGGCCTCCATGCATTGGTGTCCTTTTTCTTAACTGGCCATAGAGGGTTATTGCATCTTGAATTACCCTCTATGACCACTCCCCTAGTTGCTAAGTCTTGGACTGTATCCATTATTGACTGTGTGGCTTCGGGAGGAAAACGGTATTGTCGTTGAGGTGGCGGGTCTGGCCCTTGTATGTCCACCTGAACGCCAACCATTCTCCCACAGTCATTCTTGCCCAGAGGTCTGGGTACTTGTACACAATAGGCTCGAGGTCTGCATTGTGTGCAACCTCTGGCCATTTGTGTTCCAGGATGTCAGATGTGTTGCCAACCATGGGCAGGGGTGATCCCAGACAATGCCGTTGTATGACACATACCTTTTAATTGTCTGGGGCCCCTCCACACAATGCAGTTTGCCAGGTCAATGATCCATCCGTTCTGTGTCATTATATCGGTTCCGATGATATTGTCGGAGCCGTAGTAATACCACATTGGGACTTTCAGGGTCACGTATTTGGCAATCTGAACCACAACTTCATCTATCCTGTGGGCTCTGACCCCCCCCCCCTTGTTCGTGATCAAATCCGATCACAACACATTGAGGGCTGTCTGGTTGTGGATCATGTTTGACATTGGTAATTGAAATTTCCGCACCCGTGTCAAGCATGATCTTTGTGTCCTGGTTTTTTATTTTGGCTTTAATGTGGGGTCTCCCTGCAGAATCCAGTATGATGTGACATACTGGATCCCCAGCCTTCAGTTAAATTGCACCAGACTACCAGTGGGTACTTCTGTGGAACAAATCGCCACCTGCGATTTGTCCACTGAAGTGTTATGTGAAAAATTGGTAGATTCTGAACCTGACGTACCGTTACCTACTTTGTCTGGAGCATTTACTAGTGCCACGCTTTTCAGTGCCTGCACCGGCAAATGTCCCTGGCTGCTGTCAGTATGTTCCCCGGTCTGGCATAATTAGGCTTCATCTTGAAACCATTGTTATTACCATTCTTCTCGGGGTAGGTACGATTTCGTGCGTACCAGTTTAGGACAGTTCCTTTTCATGTGACCATATTGTAAACACAAGAAGCATCGTATGCTGCCTGTCTTTTCTAATGATGGATCTGTTGGAGCTGTGGGATGCAGAGATGGGTATATCTTAGCATGATGTCCACGTTGATCTTGCGATTTAACGTTGACATCCCCACGCTCCCTAATTTTAATGGTCTTCTTATTGTGCAGTATATCCTGTCTATACTGCTCAATAATCATGGCTGCATCAATGAGCGATGGCTCTCTTGCTGCACTCAGCCGTATTGCAGTGTCAAGGTATGTAAATTTTTCCACAAACATGCGTACCATGCCTTGTGGAACTCCCGTACCTTTGGTCTTTGGTAACCTTCCTGTACATTGCTTCAAACCGACCACAGAGACTCAAAGGCTCATCCTGTATGGAAGGTTTGAACTTTGTAAGGATCTCTGGAGTGACATCCAGATGACCTGTTGCCAATCTCATGAGTATTGAAAGGCGATCTTCCTCATCATGAAATTGGCCATTTTTTGGATACGTACTCCCCGTTGCTTCGTACCTCTGGTTGAGGTGGGTAGGCAACCATAATTTAAACAGTTCCATGCGATATTCCAGGGCCACTGAATATTTTCTGCAATGGCCCTCAAAAATATCACATGCTGTAAACGGATCCACACTTGGATCATACTTTGGGATCTCTTTACAGAGCCTCAACAAGAAGTTTATCCTTTCCATGTTGTTATGGCGGTGATAAAATTCTTGTGATTTTGGAGGACACGTTGGTGGATTGGAAGCGGTATGTACCGTATCCCATCCGCTGCCCAATCCCCAATTGGAGCCCTCTCCATGGAGGCGACTACTACGTCTATTCTCCAAGGGTGTTGGAGAAAAGGTCAATGTCCGCTCCACCTGTACCCTAGTATCGGAACCCGGATTATTGGATCTGTGATCCTCAGAAGACAATGGCGCTGTTGCCGCTGTCTCCCCCTGTGCCGTTCCCGAAACGTTGTTTTGTAGGCAAGGGTCCCATGCCGTTAGTACTAGGCCAAGACAGCTGAGTGATGGTCTGCTGCAAACTCGCAATGGTTTGCAATTTTGCAGTTAGATCACCCCTGAGTGTCTCTATCATTGCATCCATAGATGCAATGTTATGTTTGTGATGATTTATCTCAGTGTACAATCTAAGAAGCTCTGTATCCATGTCGGAAAAATAAGTCTCTTTCTCCGAGAGCTTATCCTCCAACATGCAGATCTTCTTGCCTCTCTGGGCCGTACACTGGGCTTCTTCATGTAGCTGAGTTTCCAGTGTGTATACTTGTTTGATGTTTTCGACACAACAATGGCAGTGGAAGTCGCCTGTGGCCACTTCACCTGCCACTCTTGTGCCAGCTATAGTCTCAGCGTGTTCTGGCTTCCAAATGGTGTCCTCAAAAGTATACACTAATTTTGCCAACATTTGGAGTCGTTTGGAGGTTTTATTAAAAACGCTCCTTTTGCTAATGCATAACTTGTCGTGTGCATAAGCCTGGTCCAATAAAGTGGACCACAGCAGTTCTACTGATTGATATGTTGTAGGTGTTACTGGATTAAATTTACTGTTTTTGGCGAGGTGTTTAAGTGTGGAGAAGTCCATACTCACTGTTTCAGAAGTCATCTCTGTCTGCGTTGTCCTCCTTGTCACCTGCTGTTTTGAAAAAGGTCCTTTTCTTCCGGAACGCCTTTTCCCGATCAGCTGGACTTCACCGGAAGAACACCGACGTTGATACTTCTGCAAACTCTTTTGTATAAGTTGCTTGCTCGCCCGACGATTCGTCGCCGTAAAGCAGCACCCCGCAAAGCAAAATAAGACGTTAATTCCTCAGAAAATAAAATAAAAAACAATAGGTTCGCTGATCATTTGTATCCTGTATCAAGCCTTAAATAAAATTGTGTTACTCGTCTGAACTTCAAAAAGGTCTAGGCGCACAGTATAACTCAACACTACACCGTGTATGTACGTTACCTGTCCACGCCTCTCCGCCTATCATCAGTTCACGTTTTCACACAATCTTATTGTACAAAAATACAGAAATAAATTGACAACAGTTTGGGCTGGCTTGCCAATGTTAAAGGGGGTGGGGTAATAGCGGGATTCACTGGTTAGTGACACCCACTATTACTACCGCCTTTATAAACAGGGTCACTAGGGTTATGCCTAGTTCCCCTACCTTTTCCTTATACTAACGTCGATCTAATTGCTTTAGCGGCTACTCAAGGGAATAAGACCGTATAGTAAATAAAGGTAATATTTATTATCATACAGTAATCACTCTCCTATGTATAATACAGTAACTAATCACAGTACAGTATAAACACGGTATCACAATATTATACCGCCACCCACTTACATAAACATACACAGAATACAGTTACGTTAGAACACAAACATAAGTTACTTGTGATTCTCACACGCTCTCTATCTCTATCCCACTCCCTCCTAATATAACTTTCCCTATACACTAAGGGTTAATACGGGATAAGGAGGAACAAGGGGACAGCAAGGGTTAACTCAGGGACTCTGGGACAGCAAGGGTTAACTCTGGGACAGCAAGGGTTAACTCAGGGACAGTAGGGACTCAGGGAAGCAAGGGTTAACTCAGGGAAGCAAGGGTTACAGCAGGAGGAGACAGGGACAGACAGGGTTAAGTGTAGCTGCTGGTGTGACTTTGTGGAGCAGCAGAGGCAGCAGCAGGAACCCAGGTCTTTGGAGGAGAGAGAGAGAGAGGTGAGCCGTAGGCGTTGTGTGAGGCAGGCAGGCAGCTCTCAGCTGATCGTAGCTCCAGCTGGCTTCGGCTACTGAGCGTACCGACGCAGGGCTATGTGTACACTGTATACATACATACCATATCTATATACACATATATATATATACACATACATATATGGACACTTCCCTTTACAAAAACAATGTATTTTCACCACTTTATTAGCGATTTTAGATTTATGCTAATGAGTTGCTTAAAGGACGAGTGTCACGAAAAAAAAAATTTTGATATCAACTTGCATTTAGTGTTTTATTATAAAATCTTTTATTTATGTTTGTGTTTTACTTTTTTATATTTTTTTCACTTTTTCTTCTCTATGGGGGCTGCCATTTTTTTTGCCATCTCTGTATGTGTCGATTAACGACACATACAGTGATGGAATACGGCACACACATCCCCATAGTGAATGCGAACGGGAGCCGTTCCATCCTCTATATCGTACGCGGTCTGTGTGGGAGCGACGCATGCGCTGCTCCCACACAGACCAAAAGTCAGGTCTTCGCTAGAGCGAAATTCGGCGCCATGTTCATGTCGACCGGAAGCCGCGGCCAGACTATGAGATGATGACTTCCGGTCGCGGCTTCCGGACTTGTGTTCTGAAGCAAGCACGAGGAGCGGAGGGAGCAGACCGGAGCGGACGGACCAGAGGGAGCGGCGGCGGCAGGAGCAGGTAAGTTAGGTCTGTGTATGTATGTGTTTTAGTGTGTGATTACTACTGTATGTAAACCTACTACACTGTGTGTTAGCTCAAAAAATGGCGAGACACAGTGTAGGAGGTTTGACCGTTCAATCCCCTCCTTTCTCCTGGCACTAGCCAGGATAAAGGAGGGGGGATTCTGTGAGCTCACTAGAGCGAGTGTGTTTACACCAAATTTGCAGCATAAAGCAATGTGGTTGCTTTACCACATGCAATGCTTAAATTTTGGGAATTGCTCCATCTAGTGACCAGCACTGGGAAATGTTATAAATTAGAATCTAATTTATAATATTTCCTGACTCGTGAAAAAATAAAAAAAATGTGGACAGTGTTTAAGCATTCATACACTAACTGTTTAACTAAAGAAAAATATTTTTTTTTTCTAGCGACACATTCCCTTTAATGCCCAAGTGGGCGTGTTTTTACTTTGGTCAGCGTCATACACTTGATCTAATCAGCCTCATGCACTCCTCTCCATTCATTTAGTCAGCGCTTTCTCTGCTGTAACTACCACAGAAACGGTAACGAAGTGCAGGGATTGTGAATAGACATCCCGTGGAATGTCTATTCATTGTCTAAACACTACAGTATTGTTAATGTGTTAGTATAAGGGCAGATTCACACGAACGTTGCGTTTTTGCGCGCGCAAACAACGCGGCGTTTTGCGAGCGCGAAAACCATTTGACAGCTGCGTGTGTCATGCGTGTCTGATGCGCGGCTGCGTGATTTTCGCGCAGCCGGCATCATAGAGATGAGGCTTGTCAACGCCCGTCACTGTCCAAGGTGCTGAAAGAGCTAAATCTTTCAGCACCCTCGACAGTGAATGCCGAACACAACAGCGAAAAACCTGTAAAAAAAAAAAGAGAAATTTCCTACTTACCGAGAACTTCCCGGCCGTTGCCTTGGTGACGCGTCCTTGGTGACGCGCCTCTCTTGACATCGGGCCCCACCTCCCTGGATGACGCGGCAGTCCAAGTGACCGCTGCAGCCTGTGATTGGCTGCAGCCTGTGCTTGGCCTGTGATTGGCTGGAGCTGTCACTTGAACTGAAGTGTCATCCCGGGAGGTCGGACTGCAGGAAGGAGACAGGAGTAATCGGTAAGATAGAACTTCGTTTTTTTTTTTACAGGTTCATGTATTTTGGGATCGCAAGTCACTGTCCATGGTGCTGAAACAGTTTAACTCTTTCAGCACCATGCACAGTGAATGTCTCCCGACGTCGCGGACCGGAAATTTTTTTGCCGGGTTCGGCCAAAACGAGTTTGGCCGAACCCGGTGAAGTTAGCTTCGGTTGTCGGGGTTCGCTCCTCGCAAAGACACTCCGTTTGGATGCTTGGAAACAGAAAAGCACGTGGTGCTTTTCTGTTTCCATTCATCCTTTTGACAGCTCGTGCGCTGTTTCAGTCTGTTCGCACGGAAGTGCTTCCGTGCGACCTGCCTGGTTTTCACGCACCCATTGACTTCAATGGGTGCGTGATGCGTGAAATACGCAGAGTTATTGAACCTGTCGCGTATTTTGCGCAGCGAACAAACGCTGCGCAAAATACACGGACTGTGTGTACTGCCCCATAGACTTCTATAGGGCATTGCGTGCCGCGCGAAAACCACGCGGCCTACACGCTGCCAAATCACGTTGTGTGAATCCCCCCTAAGGCTGGGTTCACACGACCTATTTTCAGGCGTAAGCGAGGCGTATTATGCCTCGATTTACGCCTGAAAATACAGCTACAATACGTCGGCAAACATCTGCCCATTCATTTGAATGGGTTTGCCGACGTACTGTGCCGACGACCAGTAATTTACGCGTCGTCGTTTGACAGCTGTCAAACGACGACGCGAAAACTGACTGCTTCATCAAAGAAGTGCAGGACACTTCTTTGCGATGTAATTTGAGCCGTTTTTCATTGAAGTCAATGAAGAACAGCTCAAGATTATTGGCAAAATGCGAGGAGGAGCTTTTACGTCTGAAACGACGCAGCTGTTTTCTCCTGAAAACAGTCTGTCTTTTCAGACGTAAAAGCCAATTCTCGTGTGCACATACCCTAAGGCTGGGTTCACACGAGCACATTAACGTCCGTAATGGACGGACGTATTTCGGCCGGAAGTCCCGGACCGAACTCCGTGCAGGGAGCCGGGCTCCTAGCATCGTAGTTATGTACGACGCTAGGAGTCCCTGCCTCTCCGTGGAACTACTGTCCTGTACTGAAAACATGATTACAGTACAGGACAGTTGTCCTGCAGCGAGGTAGGGACTCCTAGCATCGTACATAACTATGATGCTAGGAGCCCGGCTCCCTGCACTGAGTTCGGTCCGGGACTTCCGGCCGAAATACGTCCGTCCATACGGACGTTAATGTGCTCGTGTGAACCCAGCCTTACACAGCACATAGCGATCTAAAAGGATCCCTATGTGCTGCCTAAATGAATGGAGAGGAGTGCATGACGCTGATTGGTCAGCTTCATACACTCCCCTGTATAATGCCCACTTGGTCTAAAGTAAAAACACGCCCACTTGGGCATTAGGAAACTAATTAGCATAAAGCTAAAAATCGCTCATAAAGTGGTAAAAATAGATCGTATTCTAAATAAAAAGCACTGCTGATCTCCTTATGTAGGAGATGGGCCACTTATAATGTGGTGACAGAGCCTCTTTAAATGTATCTGCTTGTAAGACAGGCAGTTCTAACACACAAAATTGTTGCTAACTAACATCCCCCATGTGTCTACTTTAGATTTGCATCGTTTTTTGCACATCCTTTTATTTTTCTAGGACGTTACAAGGCTTTGAACTTTAGCAGCAATTTTCAAGAAAATTCAAGGCTATTTTTACAGGGGCCAGTTCAGTTGTGAAGTGACTTTGAGGGCCTTATATATTAGAAACTCCAAAAAAGTCACCCCATTTTAAAAACTTCACCCCTCAAAGTAACACTAAAACAGCATTTAGAAAATTTCTTAACCCTTTAGACTTTTCACAAGAATTAAAGCAAAGTAGAGGTGAAATTTACAAATTTCATATTTTTTTTCAGAAATTCATTTTTAATCCAGTTTTTTTTATAACAAAGTTTTACCAGAGAAATTCAACTCAATATTTATTGCCCAGGTTCTGCAGTTTTAGGAAATATCTCACATGTGACCGTAGCGGGCTACTGGACTGAAGCATCGGCCTCAGAAGCAAAGGAGCACCTAGTGGATTTTGGGGCCTTCTTTTTATATAAATGCATTTTGGGCACCATGTTAGGTTTGAAGGGCTCTTGCGGTGCCAAAACAGTGGAAATCCCCCAAAAGTGACCCCATTGGGGAATCTACACCCATTGAGGAAATTATCTTGGGGTATATTGAGCATTTTGACCTTACAGGTTTTTTGCAGAAATTATTCCAAGTAGGCCCTGAAAATAAAAATCTTCAAAGAAAATGTAGGTTTAGCAAATTTTTTTCTCATTTCCACAAGGACTGAAGGAGAAAAAGCACTGCAAAATTTGTAAAGCAATTTCTCCCGAGTAAAACAATACCCCACATGTGGTAATAACCTGCTGTTTGGACACACGGCAGGGCTTAGAAGGGAAAGAGCGCTATTTGGCCTTTTGGAGATCACATTTAGCAGGAATGGTTTGCTGAGGGCATGTCGCATTTGCAAAGCCCCTGAGGGGACAAAACAAGCGCTTCAAAGGGGTTAATGGCAGGGATCGGAGCTAGCTCCGGTTCCTGCCGTTACAGGTGGATATCAGCTGTAACATACAGCTGACTTCCACTGCTGATGACGCCGGATCAGCTCCTGAGCCGGCGCCATCTTGCCGGCGGCTACGTAAGCCGATCGGGCTCTGCCGCCGGGCAGATCCTGAACGGCTTCCGTGCTAGGCAGACCGTGAAGCCAGTATTAGGCCTCCAGTTGCCATTGTAGGCACCGGAACCCCGGCAATTTGCTTGCTCGGGTTCCGATGAGCTGCAAACACCTTAAGTGCATCAACCGCGTTTGAGCGCTGCACTTAAGGGGTTAATGGCGGGGGTCGAAGCTAATTTCGGTCCCCGCCATTACAGCCGGATGTCAGCTGTAACAGACCGCTGAGATCCGGCGATGATGGCACCGGCTGCCAAACATTTGGCGTATGGATACGGCAATTTGCGGGAAGTCATGGCTTTCCATGGCGTACCCATACGGCAAATGTCGGGAAGGGGTTAATAAATGTGTTCCCCTTGAAATCATTCTGAAGAATCTTTACGTTGAGCCTTTCCTCTGTTAATACTCCTAGAAATGTATGAATAAATTGGGCGTTACCAGTTGGGGGTACACAGACTGATACTATCCAATCAGAGCTGACCGTGAAACTGTACTGAGTTGTCAGGATCAGCACAGCGCAGAGTTATACGAAAATATGATCTAGGATTGTTCTTTCATGGGGAATACAAGTGTTTACTAAAATAAACATGTCAGGAGATGTGACAGGTCTTCTTTAACCCCTGGTGTTTTCACGCAACTCCACGTAACTGTACGTGAAGGAGAAGGAGCAGAGCCAGCGACATAACCGCCGGGTGATAGCTGTATGTTACAGCTGGCACCCTAAGGTATCGGCCAGGACCGGAGCTAGCCTCCGATCCGACCGATTAACCCCTCACATGTTGTGTTCAATAGAGATCGCAGCATGTGAGGAGTTTATAGCCACCGGCACCCCAGCAACGTGATCGTTGGGTTGCCGGTGGCTACAAAGGCGATCGGAGGCCTAATACTTACCTCCCGGTCTACCAGCAACAAAATCCTCGTATGCCCCTGTTGTCGGCGGGGCCCTAAAGGCTTCCGGTGCCATCGGTAAAATGGTGCCGGCTCAGCTTCCGGCTCAAGCTGAGCCGGCGTCATCAGCAGTGGGTGTCAGCTGTATGTTACAGCAGGCATCCCACTGTAAAGGCAGGAACCAGAGCTAGTTCCGATTCCTCCCATTAACCCCTTCAATGCAGCGATCCAATGCGACCGCTGCATCAAAGTGGTTTGTATCAAATCGGCAGCCTGCCATGCGATGGCAAGGCTGGCGACTGCTACTATGGCAACAGGAGGCCTAACAATGGCTTCCTATCTGCCATTACGGAAGCCGATTACTGACCGTTATAATACATTGCACTACATAGGTAGTGCAATGTATTAGATGGGACTAAAGAATAGTGTAAAAAAAGTAAAAATAAAAGTTGTAATTAATACAATAAGTTTCAAGTAATAACATAAAACACACTCTCTCTTTTTCGCTTATCAAGTAATTTATTATTGGAAAAAATAATAAAGCCATACATATTTGGTATTGCTACGACCTGAACTATAAAAGTATTGTTATTTATTCCGCACAGTGAACGCCGTAAAAAAAAAAACCTAAGAAAATACTGACATAATTGCTATTTTTTGGTCACTTTGTCTTCCAAAAATTTAAGTAAAAAGTGATCAAAAAGTCGCATGTACCCAAAAATGGTACCTATGAAAACTATAACTCGACTCACAAAAAAACAAGCCCTCATACAGCTACATCGACGAAAAAATTAAAAAGTTATGGCTCTCACAACTTGGTGACAGAAAAAATCCATTCTCTTTTACAAAAGTTATTTTATTGTGCAAAAAGTTGTAAAACATAGTGCTATAAATTAGGTATCGCCGGAATCGGACTGACCCGCAGAATAAAGGTAACATGTAATTTATAACGCGTGGTGAACGCTGTATAAAAAAAAAATATGCCAGAATTGCTGTTTTTTGGTCACCTGGCCTCCCAAAAAAAAAAAAAAAGGATAAGTGATCAAAAAGTCACATGTACCCCAAAATGGTACCAATAAAAACTACAGCTTGTCCCGCAAAAAAACAGACTTCCACTATGTCTATGAAAAAATAAAATTAGTTAGAGGTTCTGTCACCAGATTTTGCAACCCCTATCTGCTATTGTAGCAGATAGGCGCTGCAATGTAGATTACAGTAACGTTTTTATTTTTAAAAAACGAGCATTTTTGGCCAAGTTATGACCATTTTTGTAGTTATGCAAATGAGGCTTGCAAAAGTCCAAGTGGGTGTGTTTAAAAGTCCAAGTGGGCGTGTATTATGTGCGTACATCGGGGCGTTTTTAATACTTTCACTAGCTGGGCGCTCTGAAGAGAAGTATCATCCACTTCTCTTCAGAACGTCCAGCTTCTGACGTCACTCACAGGTCCTGCATCGTGACGGCCACATCGGCACCAGAGGCTACAGTTGATTCTGCAGCAGCATCAGCGTTTGCAGGTAAGTCGATATTACCTGCAAACGCTGATGCTGCTGCAGAATCAACTGTAGCCTCTGGTGCCGATGTGTCCGTCACGATGCAGGACCTGTGAGTGACGTCACAGATCTGCACTGTCAGAAGCTGGGCGTTCTGAAGAGAAGAGGATGTTACTTCTCTTCAGAGCGCCCAGCTAGTAAAAGTATTAAAAACGCCACGATGTACGCACATAATACACGCCCACTTGGACTTTTGCAAGCCTCATTTGCATAACTACAAAAATGGTCATAACTTGGCCAAAAATGCTCGTTTTTTAAAAATAAAAACGTTACTGTAATCTACATTGCAGCGCCTATCTGCTACAATAGCAGATAGGGGTTGCAAAATCTGGTGACAGAGCCTCTTTAAGGCTCCACCAAGTCCGGAAAGAATAAATATGCAGTTGTGCCAACCCGAGGGAAACATTTCTTCTGTTTCAAGTGGCAAATTATCAAGGCCCCTAAAATTAAGGAACCAGGAAGGGGAGGGCCCAAACATATCTGCTGGAAGCGAGGGTGCCTGTATTATACCAGGGCAACCCTTCCCAGCAAAATATCCCAAACTGCAAAAATGCCAAATACGGACCAATAGGGGAATAAGTAAGACCATTTTTTAGTGAGACACCGGCCTGTGCAGGAAGGATTGTCACAGTACAACAAATATCTATGGATTATTTAATTGTTTTTTTTACCCCATTATTATACCACCTGACTATGCCCCTGATGTACTTTGCCAGGCTTACATGTACCCCCACATTATAAACGTAAACACCAGCAATACTCAAACAAAACTACTACCAAGCAAAATCCACGCTCCAAAAGCCAAATGGCGCTCCCTCCCTTCTGAACCCTACAGTGTGCCCAAACAGCAGTTTACTTACACATCAATGGCATCGCCATACCCGGGAGAACCCTTTTAACAATTTTTGGGGTGTGTGTCTCCAGTGGCACAAGCTGGGCACTACATATTTGCCATTGAAACCGCATACCTAGGGAAAAATTTTAATTTTTACTTTGCACCTTCCACAGCGCAATCATTCATGGAAAAGGCCTGTGGGTGAAAATGCTCACTACACCCCTTAATAAATGCCTTGATGCGTGCAGTTTCCAAAATGGGGTCACTTCTCAGCATTTTCTTTTATTATTTCACATCCGAGCCTCTGCAATTGTGAACCAATACTTTGTAAATTGCCAAATTAGGGCGTAATTTTACATGGTACTGTTTCACTCGTGAGCCTGGTCGAATGTCCAGGCAAAAGATTAGGGCCACATGTAGGGTGTTTCGAAAACCGGTAAACACAGCATAATAAGAAACCGGTCCTGTTATGGTGGCACAAGCTGGGCACCACATATTGGCATAACTATGGAAAAAAAAACATTTTCACTCTGCAACATCGAGTGCACACCAATTTCTGCCAATCACCTGCGGGGTTAATATGCTCACTACACCCCTAGGTGAATACCTTGAGGGGTGTAGTTTCCAAAATGGGGTCACTTCTGGGGGGGGGATCCACTATTTTGGTCCCACAGGGACTTTGCAAATGCTACATAGCGCTCAGAAACCAATCCAGCAAAATCTGCACTCCAATAGCAAATGGCTCTCCTACCCTTCTGAGCCCTACTCTGTGCCCAAACAGCAGTTTATGACCACATATGGGGTATTGCCGTACACAGGAGAAGTTGCTTTACAAGTGTTGGGGTGCTTTTTTTTCATTTATTTGTTGAGAAAAAAACTTTTCAGCTAAAACTACGTCTTATTGAAGAAAAAGGATTTTTTTTATTTTCACTGCCCAATTCTAATAAAATCTATGAAACACCTGTGGGGTCAAAATGCTCACTACACCCCTAGATGGATTCTTCAAGGGGTGTAGTTTCCTAAATGTAGTAGCTTTTTCACTGTTTTGGTCCCTTAGGGGCTTTGCAAATGCGACGTGGTCTTCACAAACCGTTCGTTCTAAATTTGAGCTCCAGAAGCCAAATGGCGCTCTTTCCCTTCTAAGCCCTGCCGTGTGTCCAAGCAGCCGTTTATGACCACATGTGGGGTATTGTTTACTCGGGAGAAATTGCTTTACAAATGTAGTGGTGCATTTTCTCCTTTAGTCCTTATGGAAATTAGAAAAAATTAGCTAAACCTACATTTTCTTTGAAAGAATGTGTAGATTTTCATTTTCACTGACTAATTCCAATAATTTCTGCAAAAAACATGCAGTCAAAATGCTCACTATACCCCTAGATAATTTCCTCAAGGGGTATAGTTTCCAAAATGTGGTAACTTGTGGGAGGCTTCCACTGGTTTTGGCACTGCAAGAGCCTTTCAAACCTGACATGGTGCCTAAAATATTTTCTAATAAAAAGGAGGCCCCAAAATCCTCTAGGTGCTTCTGAAGCCTGTGCTTCAGTCCATAAGTGCACTAGGGCCACATGTGGGGTATTTCTAAAAACTGCAGGATCTGGGCAATAGATATTGAGTTGCATTTCTCTGGTAAAACTTTCTGTGTTACCCAAAAAATAGATAAAAAATTAATTTCTGCAAAAAAAAAAAAAAAAGAAATTTTAAAATGTCACATCTACTTTGCCTTAATTCCTGTGAATCGTCTAAAGGGTTAAGAAACTTTCTAAATGTTTTGAATACTTTGTGGGGTGAAGTTTTTAAAATGGGGTGACTTATCAGGGGTTTCTAATATATAAGGCCCTAAAATCCACTTCACAGCTGAACTGGCCCCTGTAAATACAGTAGCCTTTTGAAATTTTCTTGAAAATGTGAGAAATTGCTGCTAAAGTTCTAAGCCGTGTAACATCCTAGAAAAATTAAAAGGATGTTCAAAAAAACAATCTAAAGTAGACATATGGGAGATGTTAATTAGCAACAATTTTGTGTGGTATTACTGCCTGTCTTACAAGCGGATACATTTAAACTTAGAAAAATGCAAATTTTTTAAATTTTTCGCTGTTTTGTTGTTTATCACAATGAAATACTTTAATATATCAAGAAAATTTTGACCGTAACATAAAGTCCAATGTGTCACTAGAAAACAATCTCAGAATATGCTTGGATAGATGAAAGCATTGCAAAGCTATTACCACATAAAGTGAAACATGTCAGATTTGAAAAAATTGGCTATCCTGAAGACCAAAACAGGCTGTGTTCTTAAAGGACGGGTGTCGCAAATTTTTTTTTTTATATCAATCTGCTTTTAGGTTTTTATTAAAATACATTTTATTTGTGTGTTTTTTTTTAACTTTTTTTTTTTAGCTTTTACTTCACTATGGGGGCTGCCATTTTTTTTTCCCATCTCTGTATGTGTCGATTAACGACACATACAGAGATGGAATACAGCACATACATCCCCATAGAGAATGCGAACGGGAGCCGTTCACATTCACTATGGTGTACGCCGTCTGTGTGGAAACGGCGCATGCGCCGCTCCCACACAGTCCAAATGTAAGGTCTGCGGCCGAGCGACATCCGGCGCCATTTTCTTGTGGACCGGAAGTAGTCATCTTACTGTCCGGCCGCGGCTTCCGCGGCCTGACAGTAAGATGACTACTTCCGGTCACGGCTGCCGTGTTCTGAAGCGAGCTGAGGCAGCGGCGGCTGTAGGAGCAGGTAAGTTATGTCTGTGTATGTTCGTGTTTTAGTGTGTGACTACCACTGTTTGTAAGCCTATGTGGTTGCTTTACCACATGCCAATGCTGCAATTTTGGGAATTGCTCCCTCTAGTCACCAGCACAGGGAAATGTTATAAATTAGAATCTAATTTATAATATTTCCTGACTTGTGAAAAAATTAAAAAAATTAGAATAATGTCTAACCATTTATATCCTAACCGTTTAACTAAAAAAAAAAAATTTTCTAGCGACACATTCGCGTTAAGGCTCTATTCACACGACTGGGTCCAAGTGTCAGCCGTTTTGGTCTGTTTTTCTCGGCCGTTTTGCATCAATTCCGTTTTTAACGGCCGATTTTGACCCGTTTTACAGGCTTTTTTTTCCCCTGTCCGTTTTAGAAACTGATGAATATCATTCGTACATTTTTGACACACACTTCCCTCTGTAGATACTTCCACAACCCCCCCTTGTAGGCAGTGCCACACAGCCCCCCTTGTAGGCAGTGCCACACAGCCCCCCTTGTAGGCGTTTGTATGGGAAATGACGTAATCTGAATCTCTGAGCGGGGATCTCTATAACCATGGCCGCGTCGGCAGCATCAATATGGTGGTGAGTGTCTGAATGACTCTATATAGTGTGGTATATATAAATCGGACTGAAGCAAAAGAAAAGAAAGGGCATGGATGGTCTAGTGTGTCAAAAAACGGGAGCTCAAATATAAATGTATATGTACAGGGGAAAGCACTAGGTGAAAATACAAACCGTGAACTGGTTTTATGGTACATCCAGTCGCACAATGGATCTCGTATTTTTTCTAGGGTGACTAAAATAAATTAACAAATGACATTATTAGGGAATCAAAGGACTATAACCTCTACAAATTTTAGAACGATGGATCATATTCCCTTTTTAAACCCTTAGGAGATAGTCTCCAATGTATGTATCCAATAGGACTCTCTCTCCTTTAGTAAATATGTTAATTTTTTTTTTAATATTTCCCCCCCCCCCCTCGCCTAGGTCTAGGTACTTGCTCGATAATTTGAAACCTCAGTTGAGAGAGGTTATAATTGAACTTCGTGAAGTGGTCAAGTAGGGGTAGCCATGTTTTTTTGCATCTTGTCGTAGATTTATGGCTGGATAAGCGATCCCTAATATGTTGGGTGGTTTCACCTACATAGGTGAGGCCACATGGGCATTTAATTAGGTAGACCACGAAGTTAGTCCCATATATAGTAACCCTTAACTGGAAAAGTTCTGTTGGGTGTTGGATCGTATCACACTTGAGGGTATTGGATCAACGTGGTCAATGTAGGCATGGGTATGTACCATTACGTTTTTTGTTTACAAAAAAGTTTCTCTATGTTCTAGCGAGCCACCAACATCTGCTCTGAGGCAATCGCAAATGTTGGATCTTTTCGAGCACATCATCACAGGGTGTGAAAATGCCTCAATCTGAGGGAAAGCGGTATGTAGTGCCGGCCAGTATTTCCTAATGATTTGTTGTAGTTTAGGAACAATGGGATGATATGTATGGACAAGTGGTAGCCTGGCTTGGATAGATTTACTAGGTATTGTCCCTGCTCGTTGTGACTGTTTCCTAGTTCTTGTGTCAAAAGTGGTAATGGATAACCTCTCTGTTCAAATTTCTTAGGCATTTGTTGTAGCCTGTGTATGTTTGTTTTTTTTGGTATCATCGTTGGACACAATCCTAGATATACGCATGAATTGTGATTTTGGTAATGAACATTTTGTGTTTTATGGGTTGACTGCTTTTATAATGTAATAGTCCATTTCTCTGTCAGTTAAGAGTAGAGCTCTGAAGTGAGGTACACTTCATGGTCCTTCATGATGGTGGTGTCTAGAAAACAAATGTTTTCCATATCTGAATTTAATCTGAACTTAAGTTCTACTCTGATTTATGATTGATGTAGCTTAATAAAACATCTAGGGACTGTTAGGGGTCCATCCCATATGCAAAAGATATAATCGATGTATCGATACCAGCAACAAGGGATTTTTGTAAATCTGTTCATCCTCAAATAATGCCATGTACGCATTAGCATATGGTGGTGTAACGTTTGAACCTATAGCGGTCCCGCAAATTTGTATGTAAAAATAGTCTCAACATGAAGAAATTTTCATGTAGGATCAGTTTAAAGAGGCTCTGTCACCACATTATAAGTGCCCTATCTCCTACATAAGGTGATCGGCTCTATAATGTAGGTGACAGCAGTGCTTTTTATTTTAAAAAACAATCTATTTTTACCAATTTATTAGCGATTTTAGATTTGAGTTAATTTAGATTAATGAGCTGCTTAATGCCCAAGTACTTTAGACCAAGTGGGCGTTGTACAGGGGAGTGTATGACGCTGACCAATCAGCATCATGCACTCCTCTCCATTCATTTACTCAGCTGTTAGATCCTTATGTGCTGTCTTATACTAACACATTAACAATACTGAAGTGTTTAGACAGTGAATAGACATTCCACGGGATGTCTATTCACAATGGCAAAAAACACGGCGTTTTGCGTGCACAAAAGGCACTTAACAGCTCCGTGTGGCCTCAGCATATGATGCGCGGCTGCGGGCTTTTCGTGCAGCCGCCATCATTATGACACACCGTTTGGATGGAAGTGCTTCCGTGTGAAATGCGTGGTTTTCACGCACCCATTGACTTCAATGGGTGCGGGATAAGCGAACAGCGCACAAATATAGAACATGTCTTGAGTTTTTTTGCAAAGGACTCACGTTGCACAAAATTCACGGACTGTCTGCACGGCCCCATAGACTATAATAGGTCCGTACGACGCGCGTGAAAATCATGCGCAGCGCACGGACGAATAATACGCTCGTGTAAATGAGCCCTAGGTATAACCCTAAGCCCATAAGTATCTAGCAGGATCCCTATGCACTGAGTAAATGAATGGAGATGAGTTCATGACGCTGATTGGTCAGCGTCATACACTCTCCTGTACAACGCCCACTTGGGCATTAAGCAACTCATTAGCATAAATCTAAAATAGCTAATAAAGTGGTAAAAATTGTTGTTTTTTTAAATAAAAAGCACTGCTGTCACCTACATTATAGCGCCGATCTCCTTATGTAGGAGATAGGGCACTTTATAATGTGGTGACAAAGCCTCTTTAAGTAATTCTAAGCAGAAGGCTATGGAATCTGTTGTCATAGAAGTTGATTTAAGAAGGTGTGTAATGGCTTGTATTCCCTTCTGATGGTTTATGGAAGTATAAAGGCTATTCTCTAGGCAGCTAAGCGATAGTGCATACAGTGATGTCCTAGCAAACAAGTAATGACCAAAGTGAAGTCACAGTACAGAGAATAGTCAGCGATGTCACTGTACATGGTTAAGGGACACCGTGATGTCACAGCACCGAAAACAGCGGTACCTCTAATGTCACAGAACCGTTCATAATGCGCACATTAATGTCAACAGTAAGCAGCTGGGCCCATTCAGGAACTATTTGACAGTATATTACTTCTACTGCTGTCAGCAGAGACTGAGTGTTACATCTAACCGGTCACATCTCCTTTAGGGCTCCGTTACGTCGGTTCCGTAGGTTTCCGTTTCCATCACCATTGATTTAAACGGTGACTGATCTGGTGCCAATGGTTTCCGCTTGTCTCCGGTGTGCAAGGGTTCTATCGTTTTGACGGAATCAATAGCGTAGTCTACTATCGTATTGATTCTGTCAAAACGGCGGAACCTTGCATAACGGAGACAAATCGGAGACCATTGGTACCGCATCCGTCACCATTGAAATCGGTGGTGATGCAAACGAAAACCTATGGTTTCAGTCAGGGTCCCGTTCTGACGGAAAACTTCAGACGGAACGTTAGAACGGGACCCTGACGCAAATGTCAACGTAGCCTTAATGAGTGACAACTTTTCTTGGCTCATGGGTTGTTTCTATAATATAGGATCTGTGCCTTTTTATTAAAGGTTAATTTCATTATTAGGAATTATGTGAATAGAACAATTCAATACCTTCTGTTAGAGTGGAAAATAGGGTTAGTTGCCTAATAGGCAAATTGTGTTTGGTCATAAAATTTACCTGCCACCTACTACGGCAAATTAATTTAAATTTTTTTGTTGTATCAGAAGATTCAGACACTAGAACTCAGGTGTGACTGCACCCACTATAGTTATAGCATTGATAACCGCAGTTTGAACAGAGCCTGATTTGTAAACTTAAGAAAAGGCCCTGTTGAAAAAAAATCTGATTTTGAACTGCCATCGTTTTCACACGACTTTTTTTTTTTTTTCGTGGGATTTTTTCCCACAGCCATTAAATCTGATGCAGGAACTATTGGCGAAAAACGCTCAAAGTAGCGCCGTGGGGTTTTTGTCTGTCTCTCATTGATTTCAATGGAAGGTCAGAGTCGGAAACAGCAGCAGAAAACATGCCGCATTTTTTTTTCCTGCTAGTGGGCAAAAACTGGCAGGGAAAAGAGAGGCCCTGCTTCCTATTGAAATCAATGAGGGACAATTTCAGACATTTTTGGGCACGGATTCCGAAGCTTTTTCCGCATCAAAATAAAAATCGCCAAAAAACCCTATGTGAGCTGACCCTTAACCCCTTCCCGCAAAAGGTAGTGACTTTACGTCCATATTACGGATAGCTTAACTCAAATGGGCATATAGACACGTCCTAAAGGTGAAGCGGGGCTCAGGAGCTGTGCCTGTGCCATCTGAAGTGCGTGTCATCCTGCTGCAATGGCGGAAAATGGAGTTCTCTCTGATCGCCGCCATTTGACCCCTTAGATACCGTGGAACGACCATGGCATCTAAGTGGATGGGGCTCCCTCTGTACCCTTTCGACCCCCCCCCCCCCCCCCTCCACGCGAGCGATCGTCGGGTGCGATAGTTGCTATGGTTACCAGGATGCCTATCGTTGGCCTCCCGGTCGCCCATGTATGGAAGCCTATTAGGCCCTGCCAAAGGCAGGACCTAATGCCAGTTGAAAATTTACAGTTACAAAACACTGCACTACACAGGTAGTGCAGTGTATTTAAGGCCTGATCTTCTGTACAAGTCCTAATAAGTGTAAGAAAAAAATGTTTTAGAAAAATATATACATTTTTAAGTAATAAACTAGAATCGCCCTGTTTCCATGATCAAGTGCTTTATAATTAGAAAGAAATTGAAAAAAAAAAAAACTATACACAATCGGGTGTTCGTAACGGCCTGAACTATCAAAATATAATATTTTTCTCGCACTGAGAACACCGTAAAAAAATTAAAATAAAAAACAATGACTATTTGGTTTTTTTTGGTCACCTTGTCTAAAAAAAAATATGGAATAAGTCGCAGGTAGCCCAAAATGGTACCAATAAAACTACAGTTCATCACACAAAAAAATGCTCTCCCACAGCGATCTCAACTGAAAAATAAGTTTTGGCTCTCATAATATGGCGACACTAAAACGGTTTCTTTAGAAAAAAGTTTTTTTTATTGTGGGAAAGTAGTAAAACTTAAATATATATATAAATTTGCTATCGTTGTAATCTTATCGACCCGCAGAATAAAGTTAACATGCTTATACTGCATGATGAACGCTAGAAAAAAAAAAAAACGAACGGTGCCAGAATTGCTGTTTTGGTATATTTCAAAATTGCTTAAAAAAAATATAATGTACCCCAAAATAGTACTAACTTATTTGTTACTTATATATATCGCCAACGTATTCTGCAGTGCTGTACAAAGGTCCACACTTACGGTCTCCATTGGGGCCCAAAATGTTCGTTCCCTATTAGTATGTTTTTTTGGATTGTGGGAGGAAACCGGAGTACCCAGAGGAAACCCACGCAAACACAGTGTGAACATACAAACTCCATGCACATGTTGTCCTTGGTTGTATTTGAACCCAGGATCCCAGCGCTGCAAGGCAATAGTGCTAGCCACCGTGCTGCCCCATAAAAATTACAGCTTTCCTCAAAAACCAAGCCCTCAGACAGCTCCGTCAACGGAAACCTAAAACGTTATGACTTTCGGAGCGCAATGATGCAAAATGATGGCCCAGAAAACCCCACATCATCTGCTAGACCCCACAGGTGCAGCTGAGATGAGGACATCTTAGGGCCTGCTGCTGCTTATAGGGTTAGTGAAGAAGTCAAAGATTAGGCAATACTGAATTGCAGATATTTTGTACAATACCCTGTATTTACCACATAGCTGTGTCCTAAGGTACATAAAGCTAGCCGTGCCGATCGTACAGATGGTATTGTAACGCCTGTATGTGCACACACACAATCAAAAATGTCTGAAAATATGGAACGGTTTTCAAGGGAAAACGGCTCCTGATTTTCAGACTTTTTTTTTTTTTTTTAAATCCATCGCGTTTTTTGCTGTTTTTGGAACTGTTTTTCTATAGTCTATGAAAAACTGCTCCAAAAACGGCTGAAGATGTGACATGCAGTTTTTCGCGCCAGTTTTTTTACGCGGCTGTTTTGAAAGGCCGTGTAAAAAACGCCCCGTCTGAACAGAACGCTGTTTTTTTTCCATTGAAATCAATGGGCAGATGTTTACGGCCCGAAAAAATGGCTGAAAACACTACGTGTGCACATACCCTCACTTGTTATCCCAACGCACTGGTCAGTTAGAACAGTCCTATAGTTTTAAGAGGTAATTATCAAGGCCGGCTAATATTTGGAAACCAGGGATGGCCCATGCATGTCTGCCCCAAAATCATCTACGCTGGAAGCGAGGCTGCCTTATTATAGCAGGGTAATACTTTCTCAGTGACGTTCCCCAAACTGCAAACAATGGAAGGAACAAAAAAAAGTGCAAAGTACGTTCCAAAAAGGATATAAGAGAGGACACCATTTATCAGTGCGACACCTGCCCCAAAAAACCTGGCCTGCGCATAAAGGATTGGTTCAAAGCATACCACACAAATCCATGGATTATTAATCTTATTATTCTTTTACCCCATTGTTACATCACCCTATTATGCCCTGATGTAACTCCGCACCACTTGCATATGCCCCCACATTATAAACTGAAATACCATTAAAACCCCAAACAAATCCACTACCAAGCAAAATCTGTGCTCCAAAAGCCAAATGGTGATCCTTCTGAGCCTGACAGTGTGCCCAAACTACAGTTTATGATCACATATGGGGTATTACTGTACTCTGGAGAACCCACATAACAATTTATGGGATGTGTCTCCAGTGGCACAAGCTGGACATAATGGGCACTGAAATGGCATATCCGAGGGAAAATATGGCAATTTTTAATCTGCAACCTCTATGGTGTACTAATTTCTGCAAAAAATGGGGTCAAAATGCTCACAATACCTTAGATGAATTCCTTGAGGGATGTTTCCAAAACCTTTTCGGGGGTTTCCACTGTACTGGGACCTCAGCCCGATGCAACATTGTGTCCGAAATCTAATCTTGTAAAGTCTCCATGCCAAAAATCAAATTGCTCCTTCCATTTAGAGCCTTGCTGTGTGTCCAAATAGCAGTTTACGACCACATACGTGCAGGCTGCAAAATTCTATAGGTGCTCCTTCATTTCTGAGGCATGTTTTTCAGTCCAGTTGCACACTGGGGCCACATGCAGGATATTTCTAAATATTGCAGAATCTGGGCAATTAAATATGGAGTTGTGTTTTTTGGTTAAAGGGATCCTGTCATCAACATCTTACCTGTCTAGCCTGACCCCTCAATGGCCGCAGCTGTCCAGAGTTCGTTCCTGTCGCTCTTCTTTCCTGAAGTCCTCCTCTGTCGGTAAATGTAGTAGTTTAAACTTTTCCCGCCTTTTATGGTAATTAGTTTCCCCTCTGGGACGCAGCTTCTTTACCCCGACCACCGCCGGCACCTGTCCAGCCCTGACTGGCTGAGGAGCTGTCAATCGAAAAGAAGGAGGTGGAGTCCACTCTGAGACGCTGGAGGAATGAAAATCTGACTCTTTTCAGATGAAGATTTGACTCTTTTCTGCTCATTTGCATACGGCGTGGGACCACTGAAAAACGGAATACTAAAGGTACAGAGCTTACTTAGAACATATTTATAGCTTAGATGACAATGATTTTTCACCCACTTTCACCAGGTATTGCTGGCTTTATAGCTAAAATGCTGGTGACAGGTTCCCTTTAACACTTTCTGTGTTACAGGAAAAAATGGATTAAGATTGAATTTCTGCAAAAAAAAATTTTTAGGAAATTTTGTACATTTCACCTCCGTTTTGCTTTAACCTTGTAATGACCAGGCCTTTTTTGGCCTTAAAGGGGTTTTCCCATCAGGGACATTTTATGACATGTCATAATGTCCGATAGATCTGGGTCCAACTTCTGGGATCTGCACCTGTCCCTAGAACGGGTCCTCCTTAACTCTATTCTACCGCTCTGTGTTGCGGCTGAAGCATGTGATTTCCGACCATGAAGAAGAATAGAGCATAGATTGCTGAACTACTGTTTCCGTAAGTCCCATAGAACTGAATGGTAGTTACGGAAACAGCGTAGCTCGCATGCTATGCTGCTTCTGTAACTGACATTCACTACTATGTCATAAATGGCTCTGATGGATTATTTTTATTTTTTTCACTGTCGCATTCCAAGAGTCATAACTTTTTTTTTTTTTTTTTTTTTATTCCATCGACATATCCATATAAGGGCTTGTTTTTTTGCGAGACGAGTTGTATTTTTCAATTGCACCATTTTTGAATGCATATAATTTATTGATTAACTTTATTTTAGGAGAGAATTAAAAAAAAAAAAAAAGCCGCTTTGTTTTTCGTGTTACAAATTGACACCATTCACTATGCGGTGTAACTAACACATTATTCTATGGGTCGGCTCAATTACGGGGTTACCAAATATGTAAAGGTTTTATGGTTTTTCCAACGTTTGCACAATAAAGCCCTTTTTTTTTTTTTTTTAAATGACTTGTTTGTGCATCGCAGCGTTCCAAGAGCCGTGACTTTTCTTTATATTCCCATCGATGTAGCCATATGTGGGCTTGTTTTTTGTGGGACAAGGTGTAGTTTTCATTGGTACTATTTTGGGATACATATGACATAGGCCCCATGCACACGACAGTAAAAAACCTCCGTTGCGGTCCGCAAAAATAGACCCATTCACTTTCATTGAACGCGGACACCTTTGTGTAGCACTACGGAAGGGTGTCCGTGCCGTGGAAATGTTCCGGAAATTATGGAACATGTCCGTTCTTTTGCATTTTGCGGGCCATGCTCCCATACTTTGTATGGGAGCACGGCCCGAAAATGCGGCTGTCAGTTGGCGGCCGGCCATGCCCGCAATCGCGGGCCATGATTGCGGGCACGGTCGTGTGCATGGGGCCTTATTAATTAATGTTTATTTTATTTTTTATGGGGGAAGTGGTGGAAAAAATGTTTGCAGTTTTATTTGGCCACCGTTCAAATGGGCCGTGTGTTGCATGCTAATGACGAGTCCTTGGTGTCCTCTTCATTATATCGCTAAAGTTTAGGAGTCCTTTCTATGCATTAGCATGCAGCGCACGGCCCGTTTGTGGACTTACAGCAGGGAAATGCAATGGAGTAGAAAGCTACAAATTACAGATTGGGAATCGGCATCATATAATCTATATACTGATTATTGTAGTCTAGGGGGGGGGTTTTCGTAAGTGACAGTCTCTTTAAGTTAGATGGGTTTGCCTTCTCCCTCCAGGATATAACACTCCTAGCGCCTACAAACCATTTGTGGGAGGGATCCTCCAGCTCGCCTTGTTGCAGATTTTCTGTGCGCCTGGATCTCCGTGACGGCTCACGGTGTAGTAGACCGAAAGAATGGACAAAAGTAGGTGGTCCAGCGCAGTCGAATTTAAAATAGAACGTAGTTCCAATTTTATTTGGATGATTAAAACAAGTAAGGGTGAACGCATGGATAAGGTGCCTATGCGTATCAGACGTACACCACGTCATGTGGAAGGACGTGGTGTACGTCTGATATGCGTAGGCACCTTATCCATGCGTTCACCCTTAGGCTTTATTCAGACGAACGGGAAAAACGTCCGTGCAACGCGCGTGAATTTAACGCACGTTGCACCGACCTATATTAGTCTATGGGGCCGTGCAGACATGTCCGTGATTTTTACTCAGCGTGAGTCTGCTGAATAAAAGTCACGACATGTCCGTTCTTTGGGCGTTTTTCGCGCATCACGCACCCATTGAAGTCAATGGGTGCGTGAAAACCACGCATGCCGCACGGAAGCACTTCCATGCGAACAGCGTTCTTCGCGCAACCGCGTGATTCGCGCAACAGCTGTCAAAAGGATGAATGAAAACAGAAAAGCACCATGTGCTTTTCTGTTTACAAACATCCAAATGGAGTGTCATAATGATGGCGGCTGCGCGAAAAGCACGCAGCCGCGGTTCATATGCTGCTGCCACACGGAGCTGTTAAGTAGCTTTTGCGCAGGCAAAATGCAGCGTTTTTGCGTGCGCAAAAACGCCTTGCTCGTGTTAGTCCAGCCTTACATTCGGGAACTATCTTGTTTTAATCATCCAAATAAAATTGGAACTGCGTTCTATTTTAAATTCGACTACGCTGGACCACCTACTTTTGTCCGTTCTTTCTGACTCCTAGCGCCTACTTCAATCGTGTCATGGTTTGTCTCTTTCGATTTTTATAAACATCTACAATAAATACTTATCAAATAATACAGCCGAGATAATTGTTTTGCTGTTACGAACATAAAATCTTTATTTTTAAAGAACACGAGGTAGTTATGTTTCAAAGGATTTGGGCAGTCAAAACCTCCGATATATCACATCCTTTCATGTTGCCCACTGCTCTACCAGTGTCCAGGATACAGTTTTCCTCCTTGCCATGTTTTGCAGAGTTTTTTTTGTCTGCCCTCTCCTGTTGCTTTAGGGAGTTGATTGAGGGCCTGCCGTAGACTGTGATTCCTAGTGCTGAGCTTGCAGACAGAGAAGCTCATTCTAAGCAGTAGTCCTTTGACAGCTGTGACCTTGATCATCTCAAGGGCACCAAAATCTTTGCAGTCTTCCTCTGTCACTGTGTATGAGCCTTTTTAAGATTTCGCTGCTGCAGAAGGCTTAGTTGGTGAGTCCAAGGACTGCCATGTCCAACAGTCAGGGTATGTGCACACGTAGTGACCAAAAACGTCTGAAAATCCAGAGCTGTTTTCAAGGGAAAACAGACCCTGCTTTTCAGACGTTTTTTGACCAACTCGCATTTTTCGCTGCGTTTTTTACATCCGTTTTTGGCGCTGTTTTCATTGGAGTCTATGAGAAAACAGCTCCAAAAACGTCCAAAGAAGTGTCCTGCACTTCTTTTGACGAGGCTGTATTTTTACAGCTGTCAAACGACGACGCGTAAATAACAGGTCGTCTGCACAGTACGTCGGCAAACCCATTCAAATGAATGGGCAGATGTTTGCGGACGTATTGTAGCCCTATTTTCAGACGTAAAACGAGGCATAATACGCCTCGTTTACGTCTGAAAATAGGTCGTGTGAACCCAGCCTCAGTGAACATTCATCCCCCGTGCTGAATGTCCATTCACAGTGTACAAAACAAAGTTTCAGCAGGCAGCTATAGATTCTTACTGTTTAAGGCCCCATGCACACGACCGTAAAAAACCTCTGGTTTTTTTTTTTTTGCAAAAACGGAGCCATTCACTTTCATTGAACACCGATACATTTCCGTAGCACTACGGAAGGGTGTCCGTGCCGTGGAAATGTTCCGGGAATTCTGGAACATGTCCGTTCTTTCGCATTTTACGGGCCGTGCTCCCATGCTTTGTATGGGAGCACGGCCCGAAAATGCGGGTGTCAGTCAGCGGCCGGCCGTGCCCGCAATTGCGGGCCGTGATTGCGGGCACGGTCGTGTGCATGGGTCCTCAAAGTATGTTTTTACTGTGGGCATCCCTGACCAGGAGTGTTTGGGTCTTTCCACAAAGTATTAAAGGGTAAGTTGCATATACACTGACATCTGTATGGTACTCTGGCACTGTTGTTGGGTCATTGAGCCCACTTTCCCAGCATAATTCAGGAATGGATAACCTAAAACCCTAATAAAAACTGACAATTCAAGTATTTCCAACCAGAACTCCATATAACAGAGAAGGAGTTTGCTGTTATAACTATTATATTGTAAATTTAAAGGGAATGTGTCGCTAGAATTTTTTTTATTTTTTATTGGTTAAACAATTATTATTTAAGTGATTACACATTGTTTTTAATTTTTTTTCACAAGTCAGGAAATATTATAAATTAGATTCTAATTTATAACATTTCCATGTGCTGGTCACTAGAGGGAGCAGTTCCCAAAATTGCAGCATGATCAATGTGGTAAAGCAACCTCATTGCTTTATGCTGCAAATTTGGGGTAGAGACACTTGCTCTAGTGTCCTCACACAATCCCCCCTCCCTTATTCTGGCTAGTGCCAGGAGGAGGAGGGGTTTGAATCTTTAAACCTCCTACACTGTGTACCGCCATTTTCTGAGCGACTGCACAGTGTAGGAGGATTAGATACAGTGCTAAGCAGACCGTATAACATGAACATAATACACACATCACATACACAAACCTAAATTACCTGCTCCCGCCGCCTCCACTCCTATTCCTTGCGTCTTCGCTTCCTTGAACATATGGCCGGAAGCCGCGTCCGGAAGTTGTCATCTTACTGTCCGGCAGCGGCTTCCGGTCCACATTAAAATGGCGCCAGATTTTGTTCTGCTAACTAGCTTAGTTTTGGTCTGTGTGCGGCGTTCCCACACAGACGGCGTACGCTGCAGTGAATGGAACGGCTCCCGTTCGCATTCTCTATGGGGATGTATGTTCCGTATTACATCTCTGTATGTGTCGTTAATCGAAACATACAGAGATGAAAAAAAAAATGGCAGCCCCCATAGAGAAGTAAAAGTAAGAAAAAAGTAAAAAGTAGACCACAAATAAATTAACATTTATGTTCATATCATACTAAAAGCAATATGATAAAAAAAAAATATAAATTCATGACACCTTCCCTTTTTAAATTGTAAATTCCCTTTTTATTTTTTATTTAAGCACCTGATGAAAAGGAAGAAATTAAAGGGCAATATGAGAGACTCCAGGAAGCATATGGATGCCTGGGGGAACTTCAGTTAAAATCAGGTAACTTGTTTGTTTTGTTGATGATGTGAAAGATTTTCTAGCAAAGGTAGTTGTCCGCGTTTAAAGGAACAGTGTCACCAACATTTTTTTTTTTTATATCAGTTTTATGTTAGGGTTTTATTAAAAACGTTTATATTTATTTGTGTGTTTGTGTGTTACTTTTTTCTATTTTTACACTTTTTCTTCCCTATGGGGGCTGCCATTTTTTTTTCCATTTCTGTATGTGTCGATTAACGACACATACAGACATGGAATACGGCAGCTCCAGTCCCATAGGGACTGCGAACGGGGCCCGTTCCATCCACTATGGTGTACGCCGTGTGTGTGGGAACGGCGCATGCGCCGCTCCCACACAGTCCAATTTGAAATGCGCGCCGTCCGGCGCCATTTTCCTGTGGACCGGAAGTCGCGGCCGGACAGTAAGATTACTACTTCCGGTCGCGGCTTCCGGACTTGTGCACATGCAGCAGCGGCAGCAGACGGAGCGGACGGACCGGAGGGAGCGGCGGCGACTGGAGTAGGTAAGTGATTTCTATGTATGTTCGTGTTTCAGTGTGTGTTTACTAGTGTATGTAAACCTTCTACACTGTGTGTTAGCTCAAAAAATTGCGACACACAGTGTAGGAGGTTAGACCGTTCAAACCCCTCGTTTCTCCCGGCACTAGCCAGGATATAGGAGGGGGGGATTCTGAGAGCTCACTAGAGCGAGGGATTTTTTCCCAATTTTGCAGCATAAAGCAATGTGGTTGCTTTACCACATGCAATGCTGCAATTTTGGGAATTGCTCCATCTAGTGACCAGTTCTGGGAAATATTATAAATTGAATCCAATTTATAATATTTCCTGACTCGGGAAAAAAATAAAAAAAAGTAGAACAATGTTTAATCACCTACACACTAATTGTTTAACTAAAAAAAAAAAACATGTTTTGCTGGCAACACATTCCCTTTAAACACTTTTTTTTTTTTTTTTTTTACCATACTTTGTATGGGAGCACGGCCCGCAAAATGCGAAAGAACGGACATGTTCCATAATTCCCGGAACATTTCCGTAGTGCTACGGAAAGGTGTCAGTGTTCAGTGTCAGAGGTTTTTTACGGTCGTGTGCATGGGGCCTTATTGGTACAAACCAGTTCAGTACTGACCTCGGGCCACAGGCCAGCAACTTGCATTACAAAAGTGCATAGAATCACAAAGAAAAGCAGTATATCGCTCAAATTAATAATGAAAGAAACTCTGGTATGCACGCTGAACCAGCAGCCATGCATATTACTACGTAAGCAAACAGGAAAACCGTAAAGAGAAACAAAAGAAAAGAGGGGGCAGTAAGGACTAAGGAGAGCTAGGAAGAGGAAGGAACTGACCTGACTTAAACACTTATTAAGATGGCATAGTCTTTTCATATACTGTGTTAGGGTATTCTGAGTTAATCGAGGGGGATCCTCTGTTCAGGCTCCTCATCTCTTGGCTAGAGTGGAGAAAACCTCTGCAAAGAGTATATGTCGCTCTGGAGGATCTGTTCTGCCCTGCATTACACAGACAACACATTGATATGAAAGGCCACTGTGTAATATTTAAGTTCCCTTGTGGTGGCACTTCAGGGAAACTGTACACCTACTGCCAGGTTTGCCTATAGATTACAGCTGATTGCTTATTGTCAAGGGACCCTTCTAACAAGTGGGGATTGAGCAAAGCAGAGAATCCCTTCAAGGGTGAGCCATACTGTACGTGGTAGTTGTAGTGCCTTCATACTGCGGGCAGTATCTGCGAGACTGATTAAACTGCAAATCTGCATGGTTGTGCACTGCTCCATTATATCTGCGCAGTATTTTTGCAGTAAAAACGCTGTGGCTTCTGTGTGTGGCCTCAACCCTTAAGGACACAGCCGAGTTTGAGCCTTAAGGTTCTGAGCCCATTTTTCAAATCTGACGTATTTTACTTTGGTAATAGCTTCGGAATGCTTTTACCTATACAAGCTATTTTGAGATTGTTTTTTCGTGACACATTGGGCTTTATGTTCGTAGTAACATTTGTTGTTTTTTTTTTATATTCAGTGTTTATTTGTGAAAAATAGCAAAATTTAGGGAATTTTGAAAAATGTGCCTAATTTTTAATTGTATCTGCTTGTAAGTAACTATTTTGTGTGGTATAACCATCTGCCTAATTACCACTTCCCATAGGTCTACTTTTATGTTGGCATCGTTTTTTTTAACATGTTTTTATTTTTCTTGGACGTTACAAGGCTTCGAACATAAGCAGCAATTTCTCATATTTTCAAGAAAATTTCAAGCTTTTTCTTTTTAGGTTCCATTTCAGAAGTGGCTTTGTGTGGCCTATGTATTATAAACCCCAATAAAATACCCCAATTAAAGAATTAGACCCCTCCAAAGTATTTAAAAAAAACAGCACTTAGAAAGTTTCTTAACCCTTTATTAGTTTCACAGGAATTAGAGCAAAGTGAAGGTGAAATTTGCAAATTTTGTTTTTTCTTGCAGAAATTCAATGTTAATACATTTTTTTTTTTTTTTTTTTTCTGTAACACAGGTATTGCCCAGATTCTGCAGTTTTTAGAAATGTCCCCCATGTGGCTTTAGTGTGCTAGTAGACTAAAACACAGGCCTCAGAAGCACCTAGTGCATTTTGGGGCCCCCTTTTTATTAGAATATATTTTAGGCACCATGCCGGGTTTCAAGAGGTCTTGTGGTGCCAAAACAGTAGAAATCCCCCAAAAGTGACCCCATTTTGGAAACTGCACCCCTCAAGGAATTAATTTTATGGGTGTTGTGACTATTTAGACCCCACAGTTGTTTCAAAAAACTTATTTAAAATGGGCTGTAAATTAAAAAAATATATATTTTCCAATAATATGTAGTTTTTGCCCAAAATTTCTTATTTTTACAAGGAATAAAATACCACATTTTGTTGCCCAATTTGTCCTGAGTGCGACAATACCCCATTTGTGGTGATAAACTGACGTTTGGGCCAATGGGAAGGCTCAGAAGCGAATGACCATCATTTGGCCTACTAGAGCTGTTGTGGTGCGAAGTCATGTATACAAAAGCCCCTGAGGTACCAGTACAGTTGAAGCCCCAGAGAAGTGACCTTAAGAAAACCACACCCCTTAAGGCATTCATCTAGAGGTGTAGTGAGCATTTTGACCCCACAGGTATTGTGTAAAAGGTAATGCGCAGCAGATGGTGCAGAGTGAGATTTGCCATTTTCAATACATATGCTATTTCAGTGTCCAATATATTGTGCCCAGCATGTGCCACCAGAAACATACACTTAAAACACTCTTTTATACAGAGCCCTGGCTTTTCGGGACACGTGTGTACAGGATCTGCCAGGCACAGCTTCGGGGTTAACTCCCAGAACTAATCAGTCAGCACCTGAGAATACATCCCTGAGACTGACTCCTGCTTCCACCATTCAGGCTGGCAGGCTTAGGAGTGGGAGAGCCTATCGTAACCTGGCCAGACTCAGCTAGCTCCTGCCCTCGGTCTATTTAAGCCTGCACTTCCTGTCCCTCGGTGCTTGTGATTCTTTCCTTGTGGTTTCCTGGCCCAGCTACAGCTCCTGCTATTTTTGATCCTGCTCCATACAGACCCTGGCTTACCGACTACTCTTCTGCTTTTCGTTTTGTACCTCGCACACTCCTGGCTTGACTCGGCTCGTTCACCACTCTGGTTGCTCACGGTGTTGCCGTGGGCAGCGGCCCCTTTTCCTTGCTTGTGTTCCTTTGTATGTTTGTCGTGCACTTACTGAGCGCAGGGACCGCCGCCCAGTTGTACCCCGTCGCCTAGGGCGGGTCATTGCAAGTAGGCAGGGACAGAGTGGCGGGTAGATTAGGGCTCACTTGTCCGTCTCCCTACCCCCTGCCATTACAACGTGTCACATTGGTATATTGTGTTCTTATCCCCCTCTTATAGCAAACTCTGCACCTCTTCTGACTCTCCCTTCCCACCAGTTTGGGGTACTTCTACTGGTAAATGTTGCCCTGGTACTATGCGTTTGGCCTCTCTTCCAGAAGTACTGGGTAGCCCCCTTCCTGGTCCCTAAAGATTAGATTTTTGATAACCACCTCTTGAAATTCCAGGAAAGTTCCCCTCTGGCTTGCACATCGATGTAGCACGTACAATGTCATCTGCATGATGTGCACGGCCAGTTTCTTATACCACACCCTCGATTTCCGCAAGGCACTGTAGGGCTTCAGGAATTGATTTGACATGTCCACCCCCCCATGTATCTATTGTAGTCCAGGATGTGGTCTGGTTTGTGGGTCTTTGTACTGGTAAATGGGTACTGGTGTGACCATGTATTGTCAATACAAGGATATCTCTCTTGTGCTTGGCACACTATGTTGCTTCTACAATGTTCTCTGCTCTCAGCCCTTCTGAGTGTTTGCCCAAGCAGTGTCTTAGGGAGGCCTCTCAGATTTTTTTTCTAGCAGTGCCGCATGCCACGGTACTTCTGGAAACGAGGCACTTGAAGAGTGGGACGCTGGTATAAAAATTATCCAGATAGAGGTGGTAACCCTAGTCCAGCAGTGGGTGCTCCAAATCACACACAATTTTTGCATTAACTCCCAGTAAGGGAGGGCATTCTGGGGGCTGACTACAGGTGGCCAGCTTATACATATTCATGCCATACCTTCCCCTCTTACTTCAATTCCGCCAGTACTCTGCTGGTACTGGCGGAATTGAAGCCTCCCTTTAAAAATGTACCAGGGACTCCTCAATAGAAATACACTTCTCGGGGGTTTATGCTTGGGCAAACCGGACACTAAAATGATCTAATAGGGGTCTGTTTATACAAACTGTCAAAACTGGTATCATCTTGGAATGGGCACTGCTCATTATCAGTATAATGTAAGAAGTGAAGTATTGCCTCATAACTCATCCTGGACATGGCCATACGGTACATCGGGGTGTGGTATAAGATGTCTGTGCTCCAGTAGGCCCTAATAGATGGCTTTTTCAGAAGCCCCATGTTCAAGTGAAGTCCCCAGAACTTGCTCAACTCTGCTGCGTCTACAGGGGTCCACTTGTGGGATTGGGCATAAAATGATGTGGGGTTCTTGGTGATATACTGTTGGGCATATAAATTTGTCTGGGAGAACATAAGCTCTATAAAGTGCTCAGTGAAGAAGAACTTGAAAAAGTCCATCTCCCTGAGCCCTACCATATTAAATTTGATCCCTGGGCTGCCCATGTACTTGAGGATTTGTGGCTCATAATTGTCTGGTGTGTGGGTCTAAATGGGGTCCCTTTGCTTGGGGGTTTCAACTGCGGCAGGGTCCCTCTTTCAGGGGTTTCAACTGTGGTGATGGTCCTGGCCTCTTCGGCAGTAAATTTCTGCTGGGACATGTTTATGTTGTGCTTAGACACGTGTAAAATGTATTATTATTTATACAGCAAATAAAATAAAAAATACTTTCCTTGCTAGGAGCAATAGGCTGCTACCTAAACTAGCCCAAAAAGTTTGTGTTTTAATAGAACGAGTGGGCTTCCCGGAGACTAAACCTAACTAGATTTTATTTGAACTTCCCTGAGACTAAACCTAACTACGGCGACGATTCCCTGACACTAAAGCTAACTAGATTATTCCGAACTTTCCTGACGCTAAACCTAACTACGGTAACGGATCCCTAACACTATACTTAACTGCGGTGACGGATTCCTGACACTAAATTCCCTGATGCTATACCATTCTCTGCTTTTTGATGGTTCCCTGACCCTAACTAACCCTAATACAAAACTAACTAGCTCAGATGCTTCAGAGATAACTAACGATCTAAACTAATTTTTAGATTTTATATATGTTTGTTTTTAAAGAAAACGTGGACTTCCATGAAACTAAACCTAACTAGAATTTGAACTTCCCTGATGCTAAACCGAACTAGATTTTATGTGAACTTCCCTGATCTAAACCTAACTACGGTGATGGATCCCGATCGCTAAGCCTAACTACGGTGATTGATTCCTGACGCTAAATTCACTGATGCTATACCGAACTACGCTTTTTGACGGTTCCCTGACACTAAACCTAATACTAAACTAACCAGTTAAATTGTCAAAACTAACTATTTTTTTTGTTTTATTTTTTTGTCTTTTAAAGGATTGGATGGTGGAGGTGGGAAGCAGAAAAAAGTGGTATTTTTTTTAACTTCTCTCTGATCACAACTACTCTGAACGCCTCGCTAACTCCAACAGAGACGTTCAGGGCAGTTGCAGCAGGATGTGATGTCAGGGAGAGGAAGTGAAGACACCGATCACTGCTATTGGTCTGTTAGTCACTGACTGACCAATAGCGGCGATCACCGAGACGGGACCATCTTGACTGGTCCCGGCACATTGAGCTGTGACAGCTGCTGTTTTCGACAGCTGGCTATTACAGCTCATTAATTCGCCGGTGGAAAATGGCGCTGTGTTTACTCCATGACCTACTATTCGGTCACAATAGATGTACTTAGCGTGACCTAATAGTAGGTCCTGGAGAGGGAAGGGGTTAACCAAATTGTCCAGAATATCATCAATAATGAACTTTGATAGCCACGTTTTGTTTTATTTATAGAAAATTATTTATTGGACATATTTTAAAAGATTTATCACATACAGCATATCTAGTGATATTTTTATTTGTATGTATAATGAACTTCTATATGCAAGTGTAATTGAGTGGTAAAAATCTGATGGCCTCTCCATACTGTTTGTCAAATGTACATATGGATGTAACGTTTGGGACTCATCATACAGAAAAAATAACTAATTGGATTTGCCCATTAATGAGATGTATTATTAGGTCACATGATTCAGATTTCAAATGTTTGGAAAAGAATGAGAGATTCTACTCTTTTTGTTTTGGCGATGGTCAACTGTTTCCTAAGTACACAAGTCATTTTCAAGAAGCCAGTCTGTGCCGATAACATTTCTTTACTTATAATCCTATGGATTCTATGTTTTTTTTTTTGTAACATGCTACATCCCTTATGATTTTTAGAAACAGAGGTGTTTATACCCCATTGACTTTTAAGGCTATGGACAACTTTTGGTCCAATTTTTCTAGACTTGGAATGAAAGGTTATGCAGTAGGTGTAATTTATAGAGGAATGAACACGTATGCAGCTGTACATTGAATTTCCTGTGCCTGCTAAATATGGAATAAACAGGTTATACAGTGTGTGTGTGTGTGTGTGTGTGTGTGTGTGTGTGTGTGTATATATATATATATATATATATATATATATATATATTTTAGTGAAAAGTGGAATAAGCACATATTACCCATATACAGCTGTATATTCAGTTCCCTGTGCTTCCTAGACATGGAATAAACAGGTTATATGTGTACACACTACCCCCTGAGGAAGCTATATTGGCCAAACGTGCGTCGGGGCGCTACCATATCAGGCTACAGTGTGGGGCTACCAGACCATCCATCTCCATGGGTAAGCTTTCAGGAACATTTACCTATGTATAAACAGACTTTTTCCTGTTTGAAGAACTTCCTTGATACCTGATCTGTTTTCCAATTGTGTATGCCTGACTGATCTCCTTTCTTTGATCTACTTGTATCTTGGCGTAACTGGCATGCAGCCTTCTGATTCTGGGCACTTAGGAGTATATTGGTTGCTCTGTTAACCCTCTGTCTCCTTGAAACTATACCGGTTTTATTCACAAATTGGATGCATGCACGCTTGTACTATATGATGTAGATGTGTTACTGTGATCCTGGTGAGACACACACACAACTGGTTTAAAACCTTTCTTGCATAATACTCTGGATTTAATTGATTTAAAGCAACCACACTGATTCTTTAGATCCCTTTAAATTTTATATATATGTTATTTTATGAGGTTTGTCCTAATAAAATTTGCGACTATATTCTAACCAATGGTGGCATTATGGCTTCTTTTTCTCCAATTTCTCTATGATGCAATGAAGCTTGCTACGATAGAACCCTACATAGTGGGGGTGTTCAGACACTTGTCAGTGGCACCTAACTTGTGATTTGACCTGTTGAGTCCTTATATTTAAAAGGTTATATGTGTAGATTAGAGTGTAGTAAATACAGATACTTGCTGAATTCCCTGTGCTTCCTAGACGTTAAATGAGCAGGTTGTATGTGTGGTATATAGTGAAATGAACACACGTCACATATACAGCCGTGTATTGAATTCCCTGTGTGTCCTAGACTAAAAACTACACATATAACATGTCCATTCCATGTCTGGGAAGCACAGGGAATTTACTACATGCCTGTAAACGGGGAATATGTGTTTATCCCACTATGAACTACACCTTCTAACATGTCCATGTCTAGGAAGCACAGGGATTCCAGTAACTGTCTGTACACTGCATTCCAAATTATTATGCAAATGTTATTTTTCGCTGATTTTCCTAAATAGTCGATGCAAATGACAGTCAGTATGATCTTCAAGCCATCAACCATTGGAGTATAATGCAAATTTTATTGAACAAATCTCCTAATAACAGGTTTAATTTTTTTTAGAAGTAAACTCAAAATGCACTGTTTCACATTATTATGCACAACAGAGATCAAAACATTTTAAAGGTTGTACAGAGAACTAAAATGGTAATTTGTTGAATTTGCAGCATCAGGAGGTCATATTTACAGAAATCAAAAGCTCTTTCAATCAAAAAAAAACTTAGCAGGCCAAGTTACATGTTAAAATAGGACACCTTCTTTGATATCACCTTCACAATTCTTGCATCCATTGAATTTATGAGTTTCTAGACAGTTTCTGCTTTAATGTCTTTGCAGGATGTCAGAATAGCCTCCCAGAGCTTCTGTTTTGATGTGAACTGCCTCCCACCCTCATAGATATTTTGCTTGAGGATGCTCCAAAGGTTCTCAATAGGGTTGAGGTCAGGGGAACATGGGGGCCACACCATGAGTTTCTCTCCTTTTATGCCCATAGCAGCCAATGACAGAGGTATTCTTTGCAGCATGAGATGGTGCATTGTCATGCATGAAGATAATTTTGCTACGGAAGGCACGGTTCTTCTTTTTGTACCACGGAAGAAAGTGGTCAGTCATAAACTCCTACGTACTTTGCAGAGGTCATTTTCACACCGTTGGGGACCCTAAAGGGGCCTACCAGCTGTCTCCCCATGATTCCAGCCCAAAACATGACTCCGCCACCTCTTTGCTGACGTCGCATCCTTGTTGGGACATGGTGGCCATTCATCAACCATCCACTACTCCATTCATGTATTTCTGAGCCCACAGCAACCGTTTCTTCTTGTGAGCATTGTTTAGGAGTGGCCGAATAATAGCTTTATGCACACTTGCAAACCTCTGGAGGATCTTACACCATGAGGTTTGTGGGACTCCAGAGGCACCAGCGACTTCAAATACCTGTTTGCTGCTTTGCAATGGCATTTTAGCAGCTGCTCTCCTAATCTTATTAATTTGTCTGGCAGAAACCTTCCATATTATGCATTTATCTGAACAAACCCGTCTGTACTCTGAATCAGCCACAAATCTTTTCACAGTACGATGATCACGCTTAAGTTTTCTTGAAATATCCAATGTTTTCATACCTAGTGCAATACCTTGGACAATTTCACGCTTTTCGGCAGCAGAGAGATCCTTTTTCTTTCCCATATTGCTTGAAACCTGTGGCCTGCTTAATAATGTGGAACGTCCTTCTTAAAGAGGCTCTGTCACCAGATTTTGCAACCCCTATCTGCTATTGCAGCAGATAGGCGCTGCAATGTAGATTACAGTAACATTTTTATTTTTAAAAAACGAGCATTTTTGGCCAAGTTATGACCATTTTTGTAGTTATGCAAATGAGGCTTGCAAAAGTCCAAGTGGGTGTGTTTAAAAGTCCAAGTGGGCGTGTATTATGTGCGTACATCGGAGCGTTTTTAATACTTTTACTAGCTGGGCGCTCTGACGAGAAGTATCATCCACTTCTCTTCACAACGCCCAGCTTCTGGCAGTGCAGATCTGTGACGTCACTCACAGGTCCTGCATCGTGTCGGCCACATCGGCACCAGAGGCTACAGTTGATTCCGCAGCAGCATCAGCGTTTGCAGGTAAGTAGCTACATCGACTTACCTGCTAACGCCGATGCTGCTGCAGAATCAACTGAAGCCTCTGGTGCCGATGTGTCCTCGCTCATCTGACACGATGCAGGACCTGTGAGTGACGTCACAGCGTGATCTGGCAGAAGCTGGGCGTTCTGAAGAGAAGTGGATGATACTTCTCATCAGAACGCCCAGTTAGTAAAAGTATTAAAAACGCCCCGATGTACGCACACAATACCATCCATGAGTTTAATTGAAAAACTAATAATTAAATGTTTGACACTTAAATCAAATGTGCATAATAATTTGGAAGACGGTGTATATGTGAAATATGTGTTCATTGCACTATAAACTACTTGTATAACATGTTCATTCAATGTACATCTCTATATGTGTTCATTCCACTATAATCTACACGTGTAACTTTTTTTTTATTCCACGTCTACAAAGCACAGGAAACTCCTTACACCACTCTTTTTATATTATCACTAATTCAAAACATCGTCAATTATTTTTCTTCATTCTTTTTAGTATGTCCCGGTTTAGTATTTGTATTGCATATTCCTATGATAACCAGTATATGGTATGGAGATGTTCGTTAATAACTCCGTATTTGATAAACAAAGGGACTATGTCCTGCAAATCCTATAAAAAAATATGAGGAACAGGTGATAAGAGTTACAATTTAGATAGCAGAATGATTTGGGTATACTAAATGTTAAGGTGAATGAGTAGGAACGTTCCTTTATGTAGGTGTTCCCCCTACCAATGGTTGTGAGGCCCCTTCATCTGGCTGTTGGCACCTGCAGACAAAATTGTAAACCTATGGCAAGTAGTCGCTGTGGAAGGTGATACCTATTCTCAGGTACCAGTCTTTACAGCTGCTGCTTCTTATTTACTGTAGCATGAAAGCTTAGTCTGCTGGATGTATCAAGTATAAGATGACTTCCTACTAATCTGAAGCCTGCACAAAGTCATTCAGTAGAATACTAAGGTAAGCAGCTCGGTCCTGAAAAAAGAAGAACATAGATGTGGCTCTACAGAGCACCTGCCTTCTCAGCCCAGGGTCCCATAGAAGCTGCATTTATAGCAACTCATTGGTCCTAGAAGTTTCCTATTAGTAATTCTTCAAATCACTTAAATCAGGCCTTAGAAACAATGACATTTTTCTCTTCAGGCATTGTACATAATTTTCTGGGTTAGAATGACATGACTGCAAATTGATACTGTGCCCAGTATAGTACACTAGGGGCTCGGCCTTGCATGCAGTAGCTTCAAGATTAGCACCATGTCACTGGCAGTTAAGACCACGTGAGGAAACATATTCCTGGCGCTTGCTCCCTGAATAATCACATACTAGTCAAATGGATAAGTAACGTACTAGAACTAGTCTTGCACCACCAAAATAGCGCTACGCATTTCACACTAACATTTTCGGCTCATGGAGCTGACCAAATCTTAGGCCGGGTTTACACGAGCGTGTGCGTTTTGCGCATGCAAAAAATGCGGCGTTTTGCGTGCGCAAAATGCACTTAACAGCTCCGTGTGTCATCAGCGTATGATGTGCGGCTGCGTGATTTTTGCGCAGCAGCCATCATTATGACACTCCGTTTGGATGTTTGTAACCAGAAAAGCATGTGGTGCTTTTCTGTTTTCATTCATCCTTTTCACAGCTGTTGCGCGAATCACGCTTGTCCCACGGAAGTGCTTCCGTGTGACATGCGTGGTTTTCACGCACCCATTGACTTCAATGGGTGCGTGATGCGCGAACAACGCACAAATATAGGACATGTCACGCGTTTCATGCAGCGGACATACGCTGCGTGAAAATCACACACCTGTCTGCACGGCCCCATAGACTAATATAGGTCCGTGCGGCACGCGTGAAAGTCACGCGCGTTGCACGGACTTATAACACGCTCGTGTGAATGAGCCCTTATAGTGATGTTAAACCATCAGCATAATCGGAGGTATTGAGATCACATGTGCTCTATGCATCAAACCCTTTTTTTTTTCTCCCCCAATGAAACCTCTCAAAATTGCAGTTAAAAACAATTGTTTTCATGAGTGATACGTGACCATGTCTCCTTTGAGAGCTGAAATATTACTTGTCAAATCCGTGAATAAACAACCCTTATTTCTATGCACTTCTGCCTTCTGGAGAAGTGGACCTCCCAAACAACTGGATATGTACACTGCCAATGAAAAGTTTTAGAACACCGATCTAGTACAGCAAATAATGTGAAATAGTTTAGTTTCTAAAGTAAGTTAAAAACCTGAAAATATGAATTTTTAACCTCAAAAGCAACAATAGTCTGAATTTCTGATTTTAACCAGAGGGCTTTTTTTAAGGGAAGACCTCAAGGACAGCTGCCCTGCAGCACAGAAAGCAAATTGTGGTTTTAAATTGGATGCAAACTATTCCTACAGGTGTCTCAACTTTTGGAGATTAATTTCAAACCCTCTGATTCTATATAACCAGTGTTAGAACAGACTGTATTACAACACCCTGTAGGGCAGGATTTGGACAGTTTTACTCTTCAGGACAAAGCACATTGACATCATAATGGCAAGAAAAAGGCAATTAACAAAAGAAGACAGATAGACAAACCCTTAGAAGTGTGGTCTGTTCTACGGAGAAATTGCCAAGAAAGCCAAGGTGGCAGTCAGTACAGTTTCCTATACCATCAAAAGGCACTAGGAAACTCTGGCAGAAAAAGGTCTGTCACTACAAAATCAGATGACAAGTTTTTGATAGTCAACTGTTTGAGTGATCGGCGCCTCACCGCACAAAATCTTCAAGCCCTAAAAAAGTTTCTATTTCAACTGTGAAGACTTCTATCTGCAGGTTTGACAGGACGAGTATCTGTAAGAAAGCCACTGCTAAGATTGCAAAATAAGTGGACCACTGAAGAGTGGAAGAAGGTCTAATGGATGGAAAAATCTGACATCTTTGGTACATCATGCAGGGTTTAATTAAGTCATTGAGTACGTGAAAGGATGCTTCCTCCGTGTCAAACATGGAGGGGGAATCGTGATGGTCTGGGGCCATTTTGCTGGATCCAGATTTAGCAACTTGCACAGTGGTACTGGCACACTAGACAAAAAGGGCTACCATAGCATTTTGATGTGCCATACAATACCCTGAGGTGTACGCCTACTTGGGCAGGGGGTCATATTACAGCAAGACAATGATCCAAAACATACTTCTAGGTTATGTCAGAACTACCTAAGAAGACAAGAAGAAGTCGGTAGGCTTCAAAGAATGGAATGGTCTGCACAGTCTCCAGACTTAAAACCTATTAACCGCTTCCCGACCGCCCACTGTATATTCACGTCGGCATATGCTGGGCTCTGTGCAGTGCCGACGTGAATTCACGGTGGGTGTTAAAAGCGCGATCCGGGTGTCTCAGAGTAGCGCTGACACCCGGATCGCGCTGTTATCACTTGCCTCTGGTCCCGGAGATATGATCGGGACCTGATTAGTTCAGTTCCCGGTCATGTGATCGCAGGGAAAGTGTGTTGTAGCAACGAACTGGAAAGTTTGTTGCTACAACAAACTTTCCTGGGGACCGATTGCTGGTGCTGCAGTCGGTTACAAGGCAGAATCGGGGGCCACATAACGGCCCCCGGGTCTGCCATGCACAGCAGCCTATGAGAACCAGCCGGATGCTGGTTCTCATAAGCTTCCTGTCAGTGTGACTCTCAGCGTCACACTGACAGTTTATAATACGTTACACTACCTAGGTAGTGTAATGTATTATGGCAGCGATCAGTGCTGCCAGTCTTCAAGTAAAAAGTAAAAAATAAAGTAATAAAAAAGTTATAAAAGTTACAAAAAAAAAGAATGCTTTTTTTCCTATAATAAGTTTTTTTTATTATAGGAAAAAAATGAAAATGTTAAAAAAAAGTACACATTTTTGGTATCACCGCGTTCGTAACGACCCAAAGTATAAAACTATAATATTATTTTTCCCACACGGTGAACACCGCAAAAAAAATAATTAAAAAACAGTCAGAATCACTTTTTTTGGTCATCAACCCTCCCAAAATATAGAATAAAATGTGATCAAAAAGTTGCATGTACCCCAAAATAGTACCAATAAAAACTACAACCTGTCCCGCAAAAAACAAGCCCTTACACCGCTTTTTTGACGGAAAAATAAAAACGTTATGGCTCTCAGAATATGGGGACACAGAAAATAAATTATTTTATCAAAGTGATTTTATTGCGCAATCGCCACAAAACATAAAAAACCTATATACATATGGTATCGCCGTAATCGTACCGACCCGCAGAATAAAGTAAAATGTCATTTATACCGCACGGTGAATACTATAAAAAAAAAATACAAAAATATTGTCAGAATTTATGTTTCTTTGTCACTTTGCTTCCAAAAAAATCTAATGAAAAGTGATTAAAAAAAAATCACATGTACCCTAAAATGGTACCAATGAAAAGTACAGATTGTCCCGCAACAAATAAGCCCTCACAGCTCCGTTTGAGAAAAAATTAAAAAGTTCTGGCTCTCAGAATATGGCGATGCAAAATGTGCAGTGTTCCAAAAGCGGATAAGATCGGGCGCCATTTATCAGTGCGACACTGGCCACATATCTGCGGATTATTATTTATTTACACCATTATTATACCCTCTTATTATGCCCTGATGTACTCTGCACAGATTACATATACCCCCACATCATAAACTGAAATACCAGCAAAACCCCAAACAGAACAGTTACCAAGCAAAATCTGCGCTCCAAAAGCCAAATGGCGTTCCCTCCCTTCTGAGCCCCACAGCGTGCCCAAACACCAGCTTACGTCCACATATATGACATTTTATATCCGGGAGAACCCGCTCAACATTGTATGAAGTATTTGTCTTCAGTGGCACAAACTGGGCACAATATATTGTGCATTAAAATGGCACATCAGTGTAAAATTTTAATTTTCACTTTGCACCATCCGCTGTGCATTAACGCCTTGGCGCACCACGACTTAATAGCATGTCGTGGTGCGAGGGGTTATTTATGGAGCGGGCTCAGCTCCTAACTATTTGATCCTGCTCCATACTGACCCTGGCTTACTGATTACTCTCCTGCTCTGCGTTTGGTACCTCGTACACTCCTGGTTTGACTCGGCTCGTTCACCTCTCTTGCTGCTCACGGTGTTGCCGTGGGCAACTGCCTCATTTCCCTTAGCTTTGTGTACCCTTGTCTGTTTGTCTCGTGCACTTACTGAGCGTAGGGACCGCCGCCCAGTTGTACCCCGTCGCCTAGGGCGGGTCGTTGCAAGTAGGCAGGGACAGAGTGGCGGGTAGATTAGGGCTCACTTGTCCGTTTCCCTACCCCTATTGTTACATAATCACAAGCCCATTACCTAGTCTACCCTGGTCCCTGTCCCTACTATGGACCCCCTTGAGACCCTGGCCCAGCAAATGCAGGGTCTCTCCTTACAGGTCCAGGCCCTGGCTCAGAGGGTCAACCAGCCTGACACTACCATGGTAGTGCCCCTCACCTCACCCCTTGAACCCCACCTCAAGTACCTGACCGGTTCTCAGGGGACCGGAGGACTTTTCTTTCCTTTCGGGAGAGTTGTAGGCTTTACTTTCGCTTAAAGCCTCACTCCTCAGGTTCTGAGAGCCAGCGGGTGGGTATAATTATGTCCGGCTCCAGGAAGGGCCCCAAGAGTGGGCCTTCTACTTGGCTCCTGACACCCCTGAACTTTCCTCCGTTGATCGTTTCTTTTCTGCTCTCGGACTCATTTATGACGAGACTGACAGGACTGCCTTTGCCGAGAATCAGCTGGTGACCTTACGTCAGGGTAAGAGACCTGTTGAGGAGTATTGTTCTGACTTTAGGAAGTGGTGCGTAGCTTCTCGGTGGAATGACCCTGCCTTAAGGTGCCAGTTTAGGTTGGGTCTGTCGAACGCCCTGAAAGACCTGCTAGTTAGCTATCCCTCTTCTGACTCCCTAGACCAGGTTATGGCTTTAGCGGTACGACTTGACCGACGTCTCAGGGAACGACAACTTGAACGTTTTTGTGTTTTCCCCTCTGACTCCCCCATGATGCCTCTCGAGGTCCCGTTGCTTCGCTCTTCCACGGAAGACTCGGAGGTACCTATGCAACTTGGGGCCTCCGTGTCCCCCCGACAATGTAGAGAGTTCTGCAGGAAGAATGGTCTCTGCTTCTATTGTGGGGATGACAAGCATCAAGTGAACACCTGTCCTAGGCGTAAGAATAAGCAGCCGGAAAACTTACACGCCTAAGTGATCATCGGGGAGGTGACTTGGGTGCATAGGTATTTCCCGTAAATATGAAACTTAATAAAATCTTGCTTCCCTTTCAGGTCTCTTTTGGTGGTAGGTCTGCTACCGGCAGTGACTTCGTGGATTCAGGGTCGTCTGCTAATATCATGTCTGTGGAATTTGCTATGTCTCTAGCTATGCCTTTGATTGGTTTGCCTAAACCTGTTCCGGTAGTGGGTATCGACTCCACTCCTCTTGCTAATGGTTATTTTACACAGCATACCCCTGTTTTTGAACTCCTTGTTGGCTCCATGCATTTGGAGCAGTGCTCTGTACTGTTGATGCAGGGATTATCGTCCAATTTGGTTTTAGGCCTTCCCTGGTTGTAGTTGCATAATCCCACATTTGACTGGAATACTGGGGAGCTTACCAAATGGGGTAATGAATGCTTGACGTCATGTTTTGCTGTTAATTCTATTTCTCCCCCTGAGGTGGTGAACACGCTACCTGAGTTTGTGCAGGACTTCGCTGATGTTTTCTCTAAGGAGGCCTCCGAAGTGTTACCTCCTCATAGAGAATACGATTGCGCTATCGAATTGGTACCAGGAGCTAAGCTCCCTAAGGGTAGGATATTTAATCTTTCTTGTCCCGAACATGAAGCTATGAGAGAGTATATCCAGGAATGCCTGGCCAAGGGTTACATTGGCCCCTCTACTTCTCCGGTAGGTGCTGGCTTCTTCTTCGTAGGGAAGAAGGATGGTGGTCTTAGGCCATGCATTGACTACCGTAACTTGAATAAGGTCACTGTAAGGAACCAGTATCCCCTTCCTTTGATTCCTGATCTCTTTAATCAGGTTCAGGGGGCCCAATGGTTCTCTAAGTTTGATCTACGGGGGGCGTATAACCTTATCCGCATCAAAGAGGGGGATGAGTGGAAGACTGTGTTTAACACGCCCGAAGGTCATTTCGAATACCTCGTCATGCCCTTTGGGTTGTGTAATGCTCCTGCGGTCTTCCAGAATTTCATAAATGAAATTTTAAGGGATTACCTGGGGGTTTTTCTTGTAGTGTACCTTGATGACATACTGGTGTTTTCCAGGGACCTGTCCTCCCACATTGAGCATGTCAGGAAGGTGCTCCAGGTCCTTCGGGAAAACAAACTGTTTGCGAAAACCGAAAAATGTGTGTTTGGGGTACAGGAGATACCATTTTTGGGTCAAATCCACACACCTCATGAATTCCGCATGGACCCCGCCAAGGTCCAGGCTGTGGCGGAATGGGTCCAACCTGCCTCCCTGAAGGCGTTACAGTGTTTCTTGGGGTTCGCTAATTATTACATGAGATTTATTGCTAACTTCTCGGTCATCGCTAAGCCTCTTACGGACCTCACTCGCAAAGGTGCTGATCTCCCCCACTGGCCTCCTGAGGCTGTCCAGGCTTTTGAGGTCCTTAAGAAGTGCTTTATCTCGGCCCCGGTGCTGGTTCAGCCCAACCAAATGGAGCCATTTATCGTGGAAGTTGACGCATCCGAGGTGGGAGTGGGGGCTGTCTTGTCCCAGGGTACCAGGTCCCTCACCCATCTCCGTCCCTGTGCCTACTTCTCCAGGAAGTTTTCGCCCACTGAGAGTAACTATGATATTGGCAACCGCGAACTTTTAGCCATTAAATGGCGCCACTTCCTGGAGGGGGCTAGGCACCAGGTAATGGTCCTTACCGACCACAAGAATCTGGTTTTCCTAGAATCTGCCCGGTGGCTAAACCCGAGACAAGCTCGATGGGCGCTATTTTTTACCAGATTCAACTTTTTGGTTACCTATAGGGCTGGGTCTAAAAATATTAAGGCCGATGCACTGTCGCGTAGCTTCATGGCCAGCCCCCCTTCGGAGGAAGATCCTGCTTGTATTCTGCCTCCTGGTATAATCATTTCTTCTATGGATTCTGATTAAGTCTCAGAAATTGCGGCTGATCAAGGTTCAGCTCCCGGGAACCTTCCTGAGGACAAGCTGTTTGTTCCCCTGCTATTCCGGCTAAGGGTACTTAGGGAAAACCATGACTCCGCACTATCTGGTCATCCAGGTGTCCTGGGTACCAAACACCTCATTGCCAGAAACTATTGGTGGCCTGGGTTGCCTAAAGACGTTAAGGCCTACGTCGCCGCTTGTGAGGTTTGTGCTAGGTCCAAGACTCCCAGGTCCCGACCAGCGGGCTTACTACGTTCTTTGCCCATTCCCCAGAGACCTTGGACCCATATCTCCATGGATTTTATCACCGATTTGCCTACATCTCAAGGCAAGTCGATGGTGTGGGTTGTAGTAGACCGCTTCAGTAAGATGTGCCACTTTGTGCCCCTCAAGAAACTACCCAATGCCAAGACGTTAGCTACCTTGTTTGTCAAACACATCCTGCGTCTCCATGGGGTCCCTGTCAATATTGTTTCGGACAGAGGGGTACAATTTGTTTCATTGTTTTGGAGAGCCTTCTGTAAAAAGTTGGAGATTGATCTGTCCTTCTCCTCTGCCTTCCATCCTGAAACTAATGGCCAAACCGAGAGGACTAATCAATCTCTAGAACAATATTTAAGGGGTTTTATCTCTGACTGTCAATATGATTGGGTCTCATTCATTCCCCTCGCCGAATTTTCCCTCAATAACCGGGTCAGTAACTCGTCAGGGGTCTCCCCCTATTTCTGTAATTTTGGGTTTAATCCACGGTTCTCCTCCGTTTCACCTGGTAGTTCCAACAATCCCGAGGTAGATGTCGTTCATCAGGAACTGTGCACAGTCTGGGCCCAGGTTCAGAAGAACCTAGAGGCGTCCCAGAGCGTACAAAAAACTCATGCTTATAGAAGACGTTCTGCTAACCCCTTGTTTATGGTCGGGGATCTGGTGTGGTTATCATCTAGAAACTTGCGCCTTAAGGTCCCGTCCAAGAAATTTGCTCCCCGATTTTATTGGGCCGTATAAGGTCATTGAAGTCCTCAATCCTGTCTCCTTCCGACTAGAGTTGCCCCCATCTTTTCGAATACACGACGTGTTTCATGCCTCCCTCCTTAAACGCTGCTCCCCGTCCTTGGCTCCCTCGAGGAGACCTCCTGTTCCCGTTCTCACCCCTGAGGGGGTGGAATTCGAGGTGGCCAAGATTGTGGACAGCAAGATGGTCCAAGGCTCCCTCCAGTACCTGGTAAATTGGAGAGGAGACGGGCCTGAGGAGAGGACTTGGGTACCCGCCCGGGATATTCACGCTGGGATATTGGTCAGGAAGTTCCACGTTCGTTTCCCCAATAAACCAGGTCCACTTAGAAAGGGTCCGGTGGCCCCTCATAAAAGGGGGGGTACTGTAAAGGATCTGCCAGGTACAGCTTCGGGGTTAACGCCCATAGGTAATCAGTCGGCACCTGAGTCTATGTCTCTGAGACTGGCCCCCGGAAGAAGCTGACTTAGTTCAGTGAAACGTACGTCGGGACTATACCGACTCTGATAGTAGGGAAAGATTATAGAGGGAGAGATTAGTACAATGAATATAATATAAATCTAATCCTACCGCATCTAGAGGTCGTTCTTGACAGAGCAGGAACGAATGATTGTAGTGGCGACAACATTGCACACCACTTAGCCGTTCAGTGCCGATGACGTCGCGGCACTCACGGCTGAGACTTTGAATATTGCAGGCATTACACAGCTAGCAATCTCTCAGACTCACTACCCAAGAGTGCTGACTGCTAACGGGTAGCCTGTCGGTTGTCAGAACGCAGCGAAAGCTGCTATCCCATACAGATTGGAGCAGTAACGCTGGGAGAAAACATACTCGGTGAGCAGTCAGCTGCTCACTGAGACTTTACGTCTGTCTAAACACAGTAATAGCCGTCGTCCCTGCGCTGCTGCTCAACAACAGATTAGAGTAGCAACGCTGGGAGAAAAACAACACAATTAAAACACATTGGTGATCAGTCAGCTGCTCACTCACTGTCTGCCTGTCCAAACGCAGCGATAGCTGTTAACCCTGCGCTGCTACTCAATTACAGTTCGGTAGTGATAGTTGTTATCCCTGCACTGCTGCTCAACCAAAGACCGGAGCAGCAACGCTGGGAGAAAATACATTACCATAGAAACGCACTATGTGACCAGTCAGCTGCTTACGGAGTATGTTGTCTGGTTAAACGCAGCTGGTAACCCCTGGGCTGCTAATCAATCAAAGACCGGAGTGGAAACGCTACGAGAATATATATAATCATACCAGTTAGCTGCTCACTGAGACAGACTACGATCTTTTGCGGTGTGCACTTGCAGGGTTTATTATAAATACAATATAGACCCTTGCAGCACCACCTCTTCTATTTCCACTGAAAGAGAAAAGCTATTAATAGCTTCCTTACCAGTGGAATTTGTAAATATCTTAACCAAGAGATTATAATAAAATAGGGTTGAAAGACTTTATTAATACCAAAACATTATAAATTGTGGCAATAATAAAAAAAAGGGGACATTGCACAGGACAAATCCTTCTCGTACTACAATGGTCGGTATCAATAAAATTATTGAAGGCGACATTTAACCCACCGTGCTCTACTTTTCCCTCTTTACCCATACCTACACTTTTTATGACTCCAGCTTCCACCACTCAGGCTGGGAGAGCCTATCGCAGCCTGGCCAGACTCAGCTAGCTCCCGCCCTCTGTCTATTTATTTATACCTGCCTTTCCTGTTCCTCCTTGCTTGTGATTCTTCTCGTGTAGTTTCCTGGCCCAGCTACAGCTCCTGACTATTTCATCCTGCTCCATACTGACCCTGGCTGACGGACTACTCTCCTGCTCTGCGTTTTGTACCTTGTACACTCCTGGTTTGACTCGGCTCGGTCACCTCTCTTGTTGCTCACGGTGTTGCCGTGGGCAACTGCCCCATTTCCCTTAGCTTTGTGTACCCTTGTCTGTTTGTCTCGTGCACTTACTGAGCGTAGGGACCACCGCCCAGTTGTACCCCGTCGCCTAGGGCGGGTCGTTGCAAGTAGGCAGGGACAGAGTGGCGGGTAGATTAGGGCTCACTTGTCCGTTTCCCTACCCCTATCGTTACAGGGAGGCAGGTGTTTTTTTTGGGGTTTTTTTTCCCCCGGGCGGCTTTTGGCTTTTTTTCGGGGGGAAAATAGCGGCATGTCCTTTCTTACAGCGGTTTCCATCTCTGATCTCCCATTGAAATAAATGGGAAGCAGAAAAACCTGCAGCGCTAGTTTCTGAGCGTTTTTAGTCTCATTTTTGGCATGCTGTCCTTGCATTAGCACGAAAAAAAGCGCAGGAGGTTCAAAATCTGCCTTTAAAATTCCTGAAGGAGTTTTGAGGGAGATTTTTTTTTTGCAAAAAAAAAACTGTGTGAACAGGGCCTAACTATGAGTCTGGTGTATTCTTTAAATGTTCCTATTAGCCAAATGATGATGGAGATAGATATATCTATTATTTTTTTTGGGTGCGCTTTTTGCTAATCTGATTAAGCCGTCACCATACTATGCTGACCTTATATAGGACAGCACAATATGATGACAAAGCGGCTTTAACATTAAAATAAAAGATGTACACATTGCAATCTCTGCCATTTAGGTGATCACTCGATTGCTCCTTTCACAAGGAACTAGTCTGGGGACGAGTGCTCGTTACTATGATTGCTCCTCTCCATACATTTCTATCATGTTGGCAGGTTTACACAGGGAGATGTGCTGCCGACAACAATAATATTTTCGGCATTTAAAACGATTCAATCAGCCGATGAACAAGAGTTTGCATGTTTATCGGCTGATCGTTGCCCTGTTTACACAGGGCAATGATCGGGAACAAGCTTCTGTGAATGATTGTTTGCCCAGTAATTGGCCCGTGTAAAAGAGCCCCCTTAAGCAACAATTCCCTAATGTAATCTAGTTATCTGAATTGTGCACATTAGCAGCTGTAGCTTTAAGATCACTTAAATTTTCTATAGTTGGTTGCTGTTTTATGGTAGCCTGTAGTATGTTAATGGATATGACCACCTATAAAAAAAGCACAGGAACTATCACTACCGAATATAACAATGCTTTATTAGAAATACATGTATAAAAGGTACACATTACCCACAAAGATGGTCCCCTCATGGACCGGGTCCTATAACCTCATATGATAATAAAGTGCGAAGAGAGACATACATAAGCTTGGACAATATAGCCCGAAAAGGTAAAAATAGTCAATAACTAAGTCAAATAAAGTAAGGCATACAGACCAGGGAAATGGGGGGGGGACGACTAAACCCCAACACGTGTTTCGCATATAGCTTGTTGCGGGGGCTATACCAAGGGTGGTCGGAAATCAACATATGAAGTCCGATCCACCAGTCGGAAATATACCACACAGCTCATGGCAATAAACAAACAAATGACGTATAAAATTACCACTGTCCTATGTACATCATATGGGCAAAGTGGCGACATATTCATTCCTACATACAGCCTCCTACCACGATACACGTCATGTTCCTACAGGCATGACACCATTAGATCATGAGGTGTGGCTAGAGTAATGGCATCCTCACATTAGTACCCAACTATATTGACCGCTGTCACCGCTGCCTGTCCCGCTGCAAAAGTCGGTCACGCTGTTTGTTCTGTCCTCGCCAGCTAGTCCAGTTATTTATGTAATAATACCTCTTTTTTTGTGTATGATTACCAGTTCAGATATTGAAATTGCCTATTCTTGTACCCCATCTATATTGTATTGTATGGTTATAGCACCATCTACTGGTGGTTTTGTGTATTCCTAGATTGTAGTTCTCTATGTATTATGGGAAAGCTCCTGAGGCATTGTGGGTTATTTCCTGTTGCTGTTTGTGTATGAGTAGCAGCCATTTTCCTCATCATGCCAGTCCTACCTCAAGTTCAGTGGCAACAGCCTGTTCTAAGCATAGTCGGTAAGATCAATATCTATATGTTATAATCCTGTGGTTCACTGTATCAGATATCACATTGTCAGCTTGCAGTATTACCTCATGTTATATTGTGTATGTATAGCAGATTATTTGTATCCTATGCACTGTACAGTTGATATATTCTGAATACTACTGTTATTTCATCCTATGGTTTCACCCTTTCCTGTCTACCAGCAATAAAGAGAAAGATTACAGTTTTACAGCCTTTTTCTTAAGAAGACAGGGGGTTTAGCTACATGTCAGATTACACACCGTGCTAACGTGTATGAGGACAGAATAGTGAAACGACTGATGCGAACAAGCTCAGAAGATCAGACCATAGGGTGCCCACCATTATCCACGCAGAACCTGCGTACGGATATCGCAGCAACCTTCTAACGGTCGCATCATGTCTCAAAGTCGAGCATCTTCGGTCAAGACAAGGTCCCTGACAAGTAGCTCTAACAGGACATCGATCAGAGAAGCTGCCGCCATTGCCCGCGCAAAAGCTGAAGCGGCAAAAGCGAAAGCCAGCTTCGCAGAACAGGAAATACAGATAAAGCTAAGAGAAGCTTCCCTAAATATGGAGAAAGCGCGCCTTGAAGCAACTCTAGAGAAACTCACTGTTGAGAAAGAGACAGTGGCTGCCATAGCAGAAGCAGAATTTCTAGAAGCCGTAGAACTTCCAGAAATCGAGAATCGTCGCGGCGTTCTCCAGACTGAACTTGAACACCAAGATCCGGAACCGCGTACCTTACAATACGTCTATCAACATTCCAAATCAGAATACGATACCGACTTCCAACTTAACACAAAGGGTTTTATTAACCAGCCAAGCCACCCTGATTATTCAGACGTCCAGAAAGTTGACTATCAGTCTCCTTACTGCAAACAAGAGAATACACATCAAAGGGAAACCGGCTACAACAACTTCTCTTCAGAACAGAAGATCAAAAACCCGCTCCAGCTAAGAGAGATGCCCTCTGCTTCAGAACGGTACTACACAGGTTGTACTAAACCAGAGACTCCCAACAGGTATGGTCGCACACCACACATGCACTCTGACAACACACCAGTAGTCGGATCTAACGTTAATCAAGCCACAATGGACTTTGCCAGATTCCTTGTTCGACGTGAGCTGGTCACCAAGGGACTTGTAAAGTTCAGCGATCGCGCTGAAAACTACAGAGCTTGGCGAGCTTCCTTCCAAAATGCCACCAGAGACTTAGATCTATCATATAGTGAGGAACTGCATCTCCTGGTAAAGTGGCTAGGAAGTGAGTCTGCCGAACACGCTAAAAGAATCAGACCTCAATGTAAATTATCCAGATGTTGGTCTTAAAAGGGTCTGGGACAGACTTGAAGAGTGCTATGGCTCAGCCGAAGTCATAGAAAGTGCCTTATTCAAGAGAATTGAGGTCTTTCCTAAAATAGCGAACAAAGGCTATACAAAGCTTAGGGAGTTAAGTGATCTGTTAATGGAGTTGTGTGTCGCAAAGGCAGAAGGGGATCAGGTAGGATTGACATTCTTTGACACTGCAAGAGGTGTGAACTCCATAGTTCAGAAGCTCCCATACAACCTGCAAGAGAAATGGTTTATGCACGGTTCTAGATATAAACAGACTTACAATGTACCATTTCCTCCATTTAATGTGTTTGTAGATTTTGTCTCTGAACAAGCTAAAATTAGAAATGGTCCTAGCTTTGATTTCACACTGTCATTTGCTGCCACCCCTGTTAGTAAACCTTGTAGAGCAATGGTGGAGGTCCACAAAATTAACATTTCCTCCACAGGTTCAGTCCATAAAGAGTTCAGCTCCCGTCAAGGAGACAAACCCAAAGACCCGAGCAGACCGTGTCCCTTACACAGGAAGCTACATTCCCTACTTAGGTGCAGAACCTTCAGGGAAAAGTCTTTGGAGGACCGCAAGGCCTTCCTTAAGGAAAACAACATCTGCTTCAAATGCTATTCTTTAATATCACACTTCGCCAGAGATTGTGAGGTTCGTGCAAAGTGTATCGTATGTGGCAGTACAGAACATAACACAGCTCTACACACTGGAGCATCATCGTGGACTTCGCCCCAAGACCAAGAGCATAGCGGGGAGCTGAAGGACACAAGTACTGACACTCCAACCGTTACTTCTAAATGCACAGAGGTTTGTAGAGGCCTCATAGGAGGAAGGTCCTGCTCAAAAATCTCCCTAGTGAGAATTTACCCAGCAGACGACCGGGACAAAGCCATCATAGTATACGCTATTCTAGACGATCAAAGTAACAAGTCGTTAGCCAAGTCTGCCTTCTTTGATAGTTTTAGCGTCAGAGGCCCTGGCGCCCCCTACTCTCTAAAAACTTGTGCTGGTACTGTAGAGACAGACGGAAGGAGGGCAAGCGGCTCTGTAGTAGAGTCTGTAAATGGCCAAGTGTGTCTGCCCTTACCAACCATACTGGAGTGTAACCAAATTCCTGATAACAGGTCTGAGATACCTACGCCGGAAGTAGCAGCGCACCAACCTCATCTGAAGCGTATAGAACACTTGATCCCGAAACTTGATCCAGAAGCTGAGATAGGCTTGCTCCTTGGGAGAGATATTCTACAAGTCCACAAGGTTAGGCAACAGATCAATGGCCCTCACAACTCTCCATATGCACAGAGACTTGACCTAGGATGGGTAGTCGTAGGAGAGGTCTGTTTGGGAGGTGTACACAAACCGACAACTGTCAACAGCATGCTTACCAGTACACTGGAGAATAGACGTCCATCTCTCCTCCGACCGTGTGAAAATCACTTCTTCATAAAGGAACTGCCACACAGCACTTCATAATCAAGTACCCTTGTAGGCTCTGCCTACGATGACTACATCTGGGATGACAACCACGATCACCTAGGGTGCACAGTCTTCCGCCAGACAAAGGAGGACAATCGTATGGCGATGTCATTCGAAGATAGACTGTTCCTAGACATAATGGAGCAGGGAATGGTGCAGAATGAAATTAAGAGCTGGGTTGCACCTCTACCATTTAGGCCTCAAAGACAACGCTTACCTAACAACAGAGAACAGGTTTACAAACGTTTCGTCTCTCTCAGACACAGCCTGCAAAGAAAACCAGAGATGAGAGACCACTTCATTACCTTCATGGAGAAGATATTCCAGAACGGCCATGCGGAGTTAGCACCTATAGTTCCAGACTCTAAAGAGCGCTGGTACCTGCCCCTGTTTGGAGTGTATCACCTGAAGAAACCAGGTCAGATCAGAGTAGTCTTTGATTCAAGTGCCAAGTATGAAGGTGTCTCGCTGAATGACGTCCTGATGTCAGGCCCGGATCTAAACAACAAGCTCTTGGGAGTACTTCTACGCTTTCGCAAAGACTCTGTTGCATTCACGGCTGATATCCAACAGATGTTCCATTGCTTCCTCGTCAAAAAAGAACACAGAAATTTCTTGAGATTCCTTTGGTACAAGGATAACGATCCCTCTAAAGATGTTAGAGTATCGAATGAAGGTACCCATCTTCGGTAATAGTCCTTCCCCTGCAGTCGTCATCTATGGGCTGAGGCGTGCGGCTCAAGAGGTCGAAACGAAGTACGGAACGGATGTCAGACGCTTCGTAGAAAAGGATTTCTATGTGGACGACTGTTTGAAATCAATGCCCACAAATGAAACCGCAATTTGTCTTCTGAAGAGAGCCCAGGAGATGCTCTCTCTATCTAACCTGAGGTTACACAAGATCGCTTCTAACAGCCAGAAAGTGATGGAAGCCTTTCCTACTCATGACCACTCAAAAGACTTAAAGGATTTAGATCTAGGCATCGACTCCCATGCATCGGAGCCTTGGCCTACTCTGGGACCTAAAAGCGGATACGTTCACCTTCCAGGCCAGCAGAGAAGAAAAACCCTTCACTCGCAGAGTACTGTCGGCCATAAGCAGTTTATACGACCCACTGGGATTTGCAGCTCCTGTAACCATCGAAGGTAAAGCTATGTTGAGAGACTTGTAAAGCTATGTAAATGAGACATTAGAGGGTGAAGACTGTGAGGAGGTTGAAACCTTGTGGGTGGAATTACAAAGGGAGGTAAACACTGAAAAAATTACTTTTGGTGTAATCTATAGACCCCCCAATATAACTGAAGAGATAGAAGGTCAAATATATAAACAAATGGAGCGGGCTGCACAGGCGGGTACTGTTGTGATAATGGGAGATTTTAATTATCGGGATATTAATTGGTGTCATGGTTCGGCTTCAACTGCAAAGGGGAGACATTTCCTCAACCTGTTGCAGGAAAATTTTATGTGCCAGTTTGTGGAAGACCCGACTAGAGGTGAAGCTCTGTTGAATCTGGTCATTTCTAATAATGCAGAGCTTGTTGGGAATGTCAATGTTCATGAAAACCTTGGTAACAGTGATCATAATATAGTTATATTTTACCTATACTGTAAAAAACAAACGCAGGCTGGGAGGGCAAAAACATTTAATTTTAAGAAAGCCAATTTCCCCAGGATGAGGGCGGCAATTCAGGATATAGACTGGGAAGAACTAATGTCAAATAATGGGACAAATGATAAATGGGAGATTTTCAAATCTACTTGGGTAATTATAGTGCAAAATGTATTCCTACAGGTAACAAGTATAAACGACTCAAATTAAACCCCACATGGCTTACACCTTCTGTGAAAGGGGCAATACATGACAAAAAAAGGGCATTTAAAAAATACAAATCTGAGGGTACATCTGCAGCCTTTGTAAAATATAAAGAGCTTAATAAAATCTGTAAAAATGTAATAAAATCAGCAAAAATACAAAATGAAAGGCAGGTGGCCAAGGATAGTAAAACAAATCCTAAAAAATTCTTCAAGCATATAAATGCAAAAAAGCCCAGGTCTGAACATGTAGGACCCTTAGATAGTGGTAATGGGGAGTTGGTCACAGGGGATCAAGAGAAGGCAGAGTTACTAAATGGGTTCTTCCGCTCTGTATATACAACAGAAGAAGGAGCAGCTGATGTAGCCGCTGCCGGTGCTATTAATATATCAGTTGATATACTGAATTGGATGAATGTAGATATGGTCCAAGCTAAATTAAATAAAATAAATGTACACAAGGCCCCGGGACCAGATGGGTTACACCCTAGAGTTCTTAAAGAGCTTAGTTCAGTTATTTCTGTCCCCCTCTTCATAATATTTAGAGAGTGCCAAGGGACTGGCGCAGGGCAAATGTGGTGCCTATTTTCAAAAAGGGCTCTAGGTCTTTGCCGGGTAATTATAGACCAGTAAGCTTAACATCAATTGTGGGGAAAATGTTTGAGGGGCTATTGAGGGAATATATACAGAATTATGTGACAATAAATAGTATTATAAGTGACAGCCAGCATGGTTTTACAAAGGACAGAAGCTGTCAAACCAACCTGATTTGTTTTTATGAAGAGGTAAGCAGAAGCCTAGACAGAGGGGCCGCTGTGGATATAGTGTTTTTGGACTTTGCAAAGGCATTTGACACTGTCCCTCATAGACATCTAATGGGTAAATTAAGGACTATAGGTTTAGAAAGTATAGTTTGTAATTGGATTGAGAATTGGCTCAAGGACCGTATCCAGAGAGTTGTGGTCAATGATTCCTACTCTGAATGGTCCCCAGTTATAAGTGGTGTACCCCAGGGTTCAGTGCTGGGACCACTATTATTCAACTTATTTATTAATGATATAGAGGATGGGATTAATAGCACTATTTCTATTTTTGCAGATGACACCAAGCTATGCAATATAGTTCAGACTATAGAAGATGTTTGTGAATTGCAGGCAGATTTAAACAAACTAAGTGTTTGGGCATCCACTTGGCAAATGAAGTTTAATGTAGATAAATGTAAAGTTATGCATCTGGGTACGAAAAACCTGCAAGCATCATATGTCCTAGGGGGAGCTACACTGGGGGAGTCAATTGTTGAGAAGGATCTGGGTGTACTTGTAAATCATAAACTAAATTTCAGCATGCAGTGTCAATCAGCTGCTTCAAAGGCCAGCAAAATATTGTCGTGTATCAAAAGAGGCATGGACTCGCGGGACAGGGATGTAATATTACCACTTTACAAAGCATTAGTGAGACCTCATCTAGAATATGCAGTCCAGTTCTGGGCTCCAGTTCATAGAAAGGATGCCCTGGAGTTGGAAAAAATACAAAGAAGAGCAACGAAGCTAATAAGGGGCATGGAGAATCTAAGTTATGAGGAAAGATTAAAAGAACTAAACCTATTTAGCCTTGAGAAAAGACGACTAAGGGTGGACATGATTAACTTATATAAATATATGAATGGCGCATACAAAAAATATGGTGAAATCCTGTTCCATGTAAAACCCCCTCAAAAAACAAGGGGGCACTCCCTCCGTCTGGAGAAAAAAAGGTTCAACCTGCAGAGGCGACAAGCCTTCTTTACTGTGAGAACTGTGAATCTATGGAATAGCCTACCGCAGGAGCTGGTCGCAGCAGGGACAGTAGATGGCTTTAAAAAAGGCTTAGATAATTTCCTAGAACAAAAAAATATGAACTGCTATGTGTAGAAATTTTTTACTTCCCCTTTCCCATCCCACTTCCCCTTTCCCATCCCTTGGTTGAACTTGATGGACATGTGTCTTTTTTCAACCGTACAAACTATGTAAACTATGTAACTTCACCAGGGAAGTGTCGAACTAGGACGCTCCTCTTCCCATGAAGGAAAGAGCAACGTGGACGGCTTGGAGAAATTCCCTCAGAGCCTTATCTGGTCTTCACATACCACGCCCGTATGCTTCTGTACCAACTACCAAGGTTGAGACACACAGACTTTGTGTTTTTTGCGACGCTTCAGTCAAAGCGATTGCCGCTGTAGCTTACTTAAAGACGATAGTTACCAGCGGACAATGTCACGTAGGGTTCATCATGAGCAGAGCAAAACTAGCGCCACTTCTTGAACACACCATACCACGCCTGGAACTTTGCGCCGCTGTGTTAGCAGTGGAGTTAGCCGCACTAATCGCTATGGAAATGAACATCGAGATTAAAGACACCGAGTTTTACACTGACCGCAAGATAGTACTAGGATATATCTGTAACTTAACTAGACGCTTCTGTGTCTACGTAAGTGCTAAGGATTAGAAGATCTACCTCTCCTGAACAATGGCATTACGTACCTACGCATCTCAACCCTGCAGACCAACCAACCAGATCCGTTGCAGCTAACCGTCTCAAAGACACAATCTGGTTTACAGGCCCTACGTTCTTGTATAGACCGATGCCCAGCACAGTAGAAACCGCCATGTTTTAACTAGTGGACCCACATGCAGATTGAGATACGCCGTCTGGTATCTGCGTTGCATACGGAGACTGTGGACAGCCACCTGAAATCTCATCGATTCAGTATATTCTCTACTTGGAGATCACTTGTCCGTGCAATCACCTGCTTGACTCACGTGGCTTGGTCGTACAAGATAACCTTGTCAGCAGATAAAAGGTACTGTAAAGGCTGGCATCATTGTAAACATGTCTACACGGCTCTCGATCTGGAACAGGCAAAACAATTTTTCCTCCAACGAACCCAATAGTGACGTCGGCTGACGTCAGGCGGGGAGTGTTCTGTCCTCGCCAGCTAGTCCAGTTATTTACGTAATAATACCTCTTTTTTGTGTATGATTACCAGCACAGATATTGCAATTGCCTATTCTTGTACCCCATCTATATTGTATTGTATGGTTATAGCACCATCTACTGGTGGTTTTGTGTATTTCTAGATTTGTAGTTCTCTATGTATTATGGGAAAGCTCCTTAGGCATTGTGGGTTATTTCCTGTTTGTGTATGAGTAGCAGCCATTTTCCTCATCATGCCAGTCCTACCTCAAGTTCAGTGCCAACAGCCTGTTCTAAGTATAGTCGGTAAGATCAATATCTATGTTATAATCCTGTGGTTCACTGTATCAGATATCACATTGTCAGCTTGCAGTATTACCTCATGTTATATTGTGTATGTATAGCAGATTATTTGTATCCTATGCACTGTACAGTTGATATATTCTGAATACTACTGTTATTTCATCCTATGGTTTCACCCTTTCCTGTCTACCAGCAATAAAGAGAAAGATTACAGTTTTACAGCCTTTTTCTTAAGAAGACAGGGGGTTTAGCTACATGTCAGATTACACACCGTGCTAACGTGTATGAGAACAGAATACTGTTACTGAATGCAAATGGTGCCGAACAGGAGAAAGATGGCGGCATCATGACACTTTTTGTCATGATGTCACTTGGTATACAAAATGTAGGACAGCTTCCATATGGCAAAGATATATCTGTGTTTATTGACACATCCCAAAGATATTTAAAAAAAAAAAATAAAGTTTAGACTCCGCAGGAGTCTTTCTGGACTTGGAATTTGCATCTCTTTCTCTAAATTGAAGTGGAGTAAACTTGAGTGCTGTGGACTACTCGTTACAGAATGTTGTCACCTGGTGTCAGTATGCAAATGTCGCGTGATCAAACAAAAAGCATAATGCTGAAGGAGGGGCCGAGCGTTACAGCCCTCTACATGGACCAATGAAAAGGGGAAGGGGTGAGGGTTATGATGCATAACTTGAAATTGCAGTGTGAGGAGTAATCGTAAATACAGACACATTCATCCCATATGACCATAACTCTAATGTACCTGCCTACACCAGCATTGGCTAAACATCCATAAATCTGTACTATATATAATTTATAGTGAGCACATAATATAAAAGCAGAGAATAAATAAATACATCTAATCAATACCTATGATAATAATGGAGTCACAATGAATACAGTGATATATAATCACCGAACACTATAATTTGGACGTAGTTTGTGTACAGTATCGAATAGATAAATCTACATCTAAGGCCTAATTCACACGAGTGTGTTAAAGAGGCTCTGTCACCAGATTATAAGTGCCCTATCTCCTACATAAGCTGATTGGCGCTGTAATGTAGATAACAGCAGTGGTTTTTATTTTGAAAAACAATCATTTTTGAGCAAGTTATGAGCTGGTTTAGATTTATG